>NW_018479897.1:46794-68828 GCF_002113885.1 Mizuhopecten yessoensis | reverse complement strand
AGCCCTTCATCCCAGCATGCTACTGGTCAAATACCTTAATCCTAGGCTTCTTAGTTATTCAGAAGAAGTTGTTTAAGGGTTTTTAACATATTTGACCCCTGTGACCTTGAATATAGGTCAAGGTCATCCATTTGAACAAACTTGGTAGCCCTTCATTACAGCATGCTACTAGCCAAATAGCATCATCCTAGGCCTTTTGGTTATTGAGAAGAAGTTGTTTAAAGGTTTTTAACATATTTGACCCCTGTGACCTTGAATATAAGTAAAGGTCATTCATTTGAACAAACTTGGTAGCTCTTCATTCTGGCATGTTACTGGCCAAATATCATTATCCTAGGCCTCTTAGTTATTCAGAAGAAGTTGTATAAAGATTTTTTAAGACAATTGACCCCTGTGACCTTGAAAATGGACGAAGGTCATTCATTTGAACAAATTTGGTAGCCCTTCATCCCAGCATGCTACTAGCCAAAAATCATCACTCTGGGCATTTTGGTTATTTAAAAATGTTAACATATTTGACCCCTGTGACCTTGAAAATAGGTGAAGGTCATTTATTTGAACAAACTTGGTAGCCCTTCATCCTAGTTTGCTTCTGGCTAAATATCATCACCCTTGGCCTTTTGGTTATTAAGAAGAAGATGTTTAAAGTAAAATATTGACACCGGACGACGGACGACGGACGCTGCACCATCGCATAAGGTCACTTGTCCCTTCGGGCCAGGTGAGCTAAAAACCACAACAACGTTACAGAGAGACTTGAAATAAGCATTTTATTGAATAACATATAAAAACAATTACATCTTATATTTAACCGCAAAATATGTACTGGTAATGATAAACAATTAACTTGGCTGGCATTTCACTGATCCGGAGAGCAAAGGAAAGATTTAACTTTCATGATCCCAATAAAATCGGTTTATTAGACTAAATACAATAAACAACCACAGTAGTAGTTGCAAAATATTCAAATGGGCCCTTGGAGACGAAATCTACCCTCATTCCTCAGTCTGGAAAATGGATTTTTCTTTTTTTCAAATCAAGAGGAGAAAACATCTGATAATTTCCAGTCATTATTAAATCGTCTGTCGACGTGCTATCTTACACGTGCCGGTGTTGGTAATTCCCATTGGTCAGATAACCCGTACACAGATTTAACAAACATTGGCTTGCTATAACTAAACAAAGTATTATCACTTATATAATTATTACACCGTCCCCTAGGATGCCCTGCACACCATTATAAGGGCGCATGTCACCACACCGACAATTAAAATAATAATCGACAGCATTAAACTCAGCTTATTTGAAATGTGTTTCTGAAAATAGATTATTAGGTGACAATACATGGCCGTAAATATGATGCTTCTCCTGTCAATCTTTTCCTTCTACAGTACTGGACTAATAAACTCCTGCCTGTGGATAGTTACATATATATATTTCTACATGAAGAATGAAAGATTTACAACTACTACAGACAGCTAGGTACACAATGTTGGTTATACACTGTAGTTATCTCTGGCTTGGTCTTTATGGAATCAAATAGAGCCACTAGTTTACTATACCTTATAGTTTTACCTTATCACCTTGAGGGGAAAACAACAATCTTGATTTTCATTTTTTCTAATTTTGTTTGGTAAAAATATTTCTTGTTATGTCAAAAATGTTCCTACGATAGAATTTCGTCAAAAGCTGTTCCACGATTAAGCTGAATAATTAGCCGAGCATGACGATTAAAAGGAGTGAGAGAACCTGAAGTTAGTTGTTAATAGACAAGATATGCCTGACCAGGTAATGAAACCATAAAGTAAAATTAGTGAGTTAGGATGGCAAGGTGGATTATAAAATACTGTATTATATATTTAACTACATGTTTATAACTATAGATTCACGGAATATAAATACAAAATACACCCAACATATAAATACTAAATCTTCCACCAGTGTGACTATTTGTTAAGGATACATTATCACAGAACTCTTATACCTTAGTTAAGAAAAGGGAGCACTAATTCATCCCGCCATAACTTTGGCAAGAACCATGACACTCAACAGTAAATAACTGATTGGTTTAACACTTGTTGGTAAACAACTGATTGGTTAAACACTTGTTGGTAAACAACTGATTGGTTTAACACTTGTTGGTAAACAACTGATTGGTTTAAAATGCATTGGTAAACAACTGATTGGTTTAACACGTGTTGATCAACAACTGATTGGTTTCACACTCGTTTGTAAACAACTGATTGGTTAAACACTAGCTGGTAAACAACTGATTGGTTTAACACGCATTGGTAAACAACTGATTGGTTTAACACATATTGGTAAACAACTGATTGGTTAAACACACATTGGTAAACAACTCATTGGTTTAACACGTGTTGGTGAACAACTGATTGGTTTAACACACATCAGTAAACAACTGATTGGTTTAACACACATTGGTAAACAACTGATTGGTTTAACACGTACTGGTAAACAACCGATTGGTTTAACACACATAAGTAAACAATAGGTATTAACACTGATATATATGAACATAACATTATCACAGTTTATGTCATGAAGGTGTTGTTCATTGAGCTTTATTTGTGTAAAACAAATCTGATCGGATATTTACAACTAAAAATATAACATTGCAAAATCATATATATAGAAAAAAGTGCCCTTTTGATTACCTTCCTGCCATGTGTTGCTGCATGCATATAGGACACGGTGGTCAATAAGGGACTAGTCAAGGGAGCACTGAACATAATGGTATCTTATACTCTACTGTCGAACAGAAATATCTTAAAATTGTATTTGAATTTAAATTGGTGGTTTATTTTCAAATCATTCTTATACAAATAGTTATGTGTCGCGAGTGGCTGTCCCAACCACCAACACGTCTGAGGTAAATATTTAGGGGAATGACATCTTCACTCCGTCCTTTATCAAGTATTACACTAGATAAAACTGTACCAGAAGTGCCTGACATTGTTACAGAATTCAAACATTTCGTGTATACTGGGAATCTTTTGTTGTAGTTCAAATTCCACCTTTTTAACCTTCTGTAATGAAAGTGAATTGACCTTGACAGCAGATATTAGTACACAGTACGCTAGATATAGTGATCGGAGAAACATGGATTTTACTGACTAAGAGTGAATATTTCTGAAAAATTCCCAGTAGACAGTAACATTATATAAATGCCTGTCAATCGAATTTACTTATGAATTGATACAAAGATCTGGTCTCATCAAATATTTCTATTATCCTCAGTCAATAACATAACACTACAGTTAAAATCTTTTTAAGGTACCTGAAATAGAAAATATAAGTTAATCTCAGACCTTACAACAAGCATATCTGCACACTCGTATCTATAGCATCTTGAGTTCACAACTTTGAAAACATGTCATTTTCCTTGTGACATTTGCAGTTGATTGGGAGCATATATATACGATTGAACACTTGTTGCACACATATATTAGCTAAAACAACCAGTCCTGTCTGGCCCAGTCTATTTGAATTTCTTCACCCGGAGTAGCTGTAAGTAGGAGAAGAACAGCAGGATGCAGGCTATACAGATAAGGGCCACGTGATTCTGATACAGGTCCCAGTCTGTCTCAAACGAAATGCCCTGGCGCAACAACTCTTCATTCCCACTGCCACTGAAATACATAATTATAAGTCTCAATATTATATTGTTTAACAAGAGTACACAAAACAGAATATAATATGCCCATCAATAATTCCAACCCTTAAACAGGTTTCAAATTAAAATGCGTCTTTATAAGCAAAGGTTTCCGAAACCATGCAACACAAGTCTGACATCATTCAAGAAGTCTTAACAACTAATTGGTCAAAGCAATGCATTTAATATGACACACTGTTTTATCAAAAGATCATAAAAAGAGAAACAAAACAAGGGCTTTGACCTTTAACTGTGATACAGACAATGGAGAACAACTCATACAGAGAACATAGAATTGGGTTATGTCTGCATTTGAATGCTGGAACAAAACTTTGAAACACAACTCCTTAAATGGGTATATATGATAAATACATATTTCTATGAATTTAACTTTAAAATGATTCAAATTCTGTAGTCATGGTTCATATGTTTGTTTAGTTTCATCAAAACATTATCTGAACAAAAGTTGAATTTGAACTTTGACTTAAATATTTCAGACCTTGGTCATCAGCTAAAGACCGGAATAGCCTCACTAAAATATACCATGGATCACACTGCCTAGTGACATGTATCCTAGCTGCATCAATTTTTTCAGACATAAAAAAATTACTGGTACTTCTTATTTTATTTTATGTATGTGAATAATTACAATTAGGTACAGGGTAGGGTAAGTTTGGTCCGAGTGGGAGTATCAATATACAATTGCCATGGTAATGTGAAGCCTTCAGGTAATTTCGTTAAATTTTGTCTATATATGTAAATGACACAAACTGGGTCTAAGATAGGGCAAGATCTTATCAGTTTCATTGGTTTAATGGTATATTTTATTCATTATCAACATATCGATAAGGCAAAATATTGCCATCAACATTGCATGCATGCAGTTGCCTTCCAACAATGTTGAACTGTACATTTATATCAGGACCAATGGTAATGCAAGTATGCAGACATGTTCACAGAAACAGTGAGATCGTTGTATCGGCTGAATTACTGTACTAGCAAGAATCTGGGGTTTTTTTGCAATAAAGACAAACTTTTTAATGATTTGAGTCTTAAAGGTGACCTTATCCTGTGATCAACTTTTTCAATAAATTGGGTTTCACTTAGTTCATATTTCACAATATTTACAGATCACCTTGTGTAGTTCTGACACATCACAATATCATATAGGAATCGTGTGTGTAGGTAGTTGTAGTGTTACATAGGAAACTCCAAGGACACGCGAATCAGTATATGGCATTAACAGGTCTCTCAGGACAGTTTCACTGTTATACAGCAAGTCTACATAGGTAGTAACCAGCGTTTTATACCAGGAATGTCTACGTCTTGAATAAATCTAACCCACAGTTTACAACCCGTTTCATAGTGTGGGGACAGAGATGTACACACACACATCAGCACTTCCTACTTTACAGCCTTCTAAAGGTTTAATGGTTCAGCTTAGTCTATAAAAATGTTCCGTTTCTCTCAATGACATGCTGCAGACTGCCAGATTTGATATTTGTATGTAAAATTGATTCAATGCTAGGAAGATTTATGGAATAGAAAATCCACTAGACTGCCAATGATAACACTTCAACACTGGAACACCCCCATTCATCCTCCGATGACAAACATTGTAATCATAAACTTTTTGACTGGGCAAAGAAGGATAACTCTTGAAAACAGTTTTGACTTAACCTCCAATTATCTGTAACAGCACTATTTAATAATATTACTGATCAGTCAACCCCAACATGTTTTCTACAATAACTAGTACATGAACTTCAGGGGTCAGTTTTGGGACCGTGTTTATTTCTTTACTTTATAAACGATATCCCTGTGGGTCTAAATGCTACAATCAATCTATTTGCAGACGACACTATTGCATATCTAGTTATCAAGTCAAACAGTGATGCTGAAACACTTCAAAAATATCTGGACAAACTAGCGCTCTGGGAAAACACATGGAAAATTATCTTCCACCCAAACAAATGCAATGTTTTGTCGGTGACTAAAAACAAAACTCCAATAGTCCATAATTATACTTTACATGGACACATACTGGAACATCTTAGTCAGGCCAAGTATCTGGGTGTAACACTATCATCTGACCTTAAATGGGATTCACATATAAACACTATCTGCCAAAAAGCAAATTCTATGCCAGGCTTTTTAAGACGAAATCCTAAAATTGGCTCAACATCAGCCAAAGTACAGGCATACAAATCATTAGTTCGACCATCACTTGAGTATGCCTGTACAGTATGGGACCCTCACACCCAAACAAATATTGACAAGTTGGAAATGGTCCAGCGAAGGGCAGCGCGCTATGTGCTCAATAAGCACAGGTACAACCATCGTACCTCCAGTGTGTCAGAAATGTTGGACCACCTAAAGCTGCGCCCTCTAGCAGATAGACGTAGAGATGCTCGTCTGACCATGCTTCATAACATTGTAAACCAGAAAGTCGCTATCGTAAAATCAGACAGATTAATCCCTACAGTTAGAAAATCCCGAACAAACCACCAGTTTTCGTATCAAATTCCCCACTCAAAAACCCAGACCAGAAAGGCATCATTCTTCCCTCGAACTATACCCGAGTGGAATAAACACCCACCTGACATTATTTCGAGCCCCACAACGGAATTATTCAAATCAGCCCTCTACCGTCACTTTTCAAACCCAAATTAGGCCATCTGGTATCTTTTAAAAACAATCTCTTTCCATGTTTCACTCCTCGTCTGACATTTTATCTTCAAATTGTTGAAGTTGTTCAGTACCATTTAGAAGCTTACCATATTGCCCCTGATGTATATATACTTACCATAATGCCCCTGATGTATATAAACTTACCATATTGCCCCTGATGTATATAAACTTACCAAATTGCCTCTGATGTATATAAACTTATTGTATTGCCCCTGATGTATATAAACTTACCATATTGCCCCTGATGTATATAAACTTACCGTATTGCCCCTGATGTATATATACTTACCATATTTTCCCTGATGTATATATACTTACCATATTGCCCCTGATGTATATATACTTACCATATTGCCCCTGATGTATATAAACTTACCGTATTGCCCCTGATGTATATAAACTTACCATATTGTCCCTGATGTATATAAACTTACAGTATTGCCCCTGATGTATATAACTTACCATATTGCCCCTGATGTATATAAACTTACCATATTGTCCCTGATGTATATAAACTTACCGTATTGCCCCTGATGTATATAAACTTGCCGTATTGCCCCTGATGTATATAAACTTACCATATCACCCCTGATGTATACAAACTTACCATATTGCCCCTGATGTCTTGTTGTAAAAGTTCAAATCTTTCAATTCATTGATAACCAAAGCCTGTAAGAAAAATTCATCCAGATATTATAACAATGCCCATTAATCAGAAAAATCACTTCACTACCTGTGTCTGTATACCAAAACTGAATCAACATTTAATTCTTTTAAACATTTGCTTCGATGTAATTCACTATAGCATAATGATACAACTGTTGTGT
Source organism: Mizuhopecten yessoensis (assembly GCF_002113885.1). Taxonomy (NCBI): domain Eukaryota; kingdom Metazoa; phylum Mollusca; class Bivalvia; order Pectinida; family Pectinidae; genus Mizuhopecten; species Mizuhopecten yessoensis. The sequence goes on along the minus strand of NW_018479897.1, from coordinate 61,637 downwards.
TACCTGTAAAGAACTGGCTAAATATGTTAGACTCAACTGTAAAATAATGTTCATCACTTACATCTCAGGGGATATTTATTTTTGTATTAATTTACGAGGAGACCATCGCAAAATCAAAATTCTCCCAACTTTCCTTTAGGTACAATTACACAAGGATAATAGGTAGTCATAGTTATTTTCACAAATTAAATCCCCATGTATAAGTGGGTAGAAGAACAACTGTGAAAAATAATTATGCAAAAATCATGTGATAAACAGTAAAACATACATTCATGCCGTATCTGAAGATGCTGAACCATTTAATCCACTCGAGCCAGTCAGCGATGGAGTCTAGGTTCACCAGTAGTCCTCCAAAAACCTGAAGTTTACATCAACATACAGTAAATATCTATACCACATTAATAGGAAATTTCAGTTCCGCTCACAATTTAATTTAATAATATTATTTGCTTTTATTTAGTGAGTTTAACATTGATCCTTCAGGCATGGCCTCAGGTCTCATTTCTTCAATTTTTTGAAATTAAAATTGCATAAAACCATGAATTGTGAAGTTCTTACCATCATGAAGACATAGCAAAGAGCAATGCACAGGTTGGCCACAGCAAATATCCTGACAGATGCGCTGAAGAAGAAGGCGAAGCCCGAGGCCGAGAGGGTAACAAGGAAAAGGCTGAGGAGGTAGAGGAAGAACTTCCCCACGTCCATCTGTAGGCCTGGTATATAAAGTACAGTTATATAATACAAGGAAATAGAAGAGAAGGTTGAAGAAGTTCCCTAGGTATATCCGTTAGGCCTGGTAAATAAGTACAATTATGTAATAAACAGAAATAGGAAAAATAAATTACTAACTTCATGTTGATTTTCCAAAAAAGATCTACTTATATATGACTGCGTTTAATTTATAAGTTAAAGATCTGCTTTATGATCCTGCGGCAAATTAGAAATCGAAATTCAGTGAAGGAGCAACAAGCTTTTAAATCAGTTTTTGTTTGATATGTGCAGAAATAAGGTGTTTGGATGGGCACGTTGAATCTCAGTAAATGTAAAAATTATTAAAAAAATCAAGCATCCCTGTACCACTGCCTGTTCTGTTTCTTTTACCGTGTTTTGAATTTTTCTTTTCTTTCTGGCATCAATAACAGTGGCTGTAACTGGGCTTGGCCAAGGTTTGATCCTTGTCCTAGACACATTGCAGTTACAGCCAAACAGAAAATCAAAGGGAGATAACCATATGTAAGAAAACTACAGTAGAACTCTCTAGTGTTTAGTGTGGGACAGGAATCGTTAGGTGTGAGGGGGATAATGTTGTATCCCAGGAAATATTTTGTCTTAATAAATACGAAAATATCACACATTCAAATATCATCATAGTGTATCATTAAGATAAGGATGGTTTCATGAAACCTTTCTCATGCTCAAACTTAGATTTTGTGCTCAACCCAATATCTTGTTTCTGTGATCAATGATATTGAAGAATTATGGAGACATTTCCAGCCTTTAAACCTGTTTTCAATGATTTTACTGGACTTTTGACTGTATGACATGATTTAAGTGAGTGAGAAGAAAGTTCGTTTGAGCACAGAATTTATGCTTGAGCATGAGAATGGTTTCATAAATATGGTTCCAGGGTCAAGTAGCTGGAAGTTAATTTATTTTGACTGTCCGATTACAACATTCTCTTTGAAGTGTTTTTTTATTTCCTGTAGAACTTACCTATCATGAAGTAGGTGATGACGGCAAATATAGACACAGGTATCAACCTCATTGGGATAACATCACAGAATATCTTGGAGCAGAAATAGGCCGACACTCGGTAGAATCCACTCACATTCTCATGTCTGCAAATCATACCATTATAAGTTACCTGGTTTCCTTCATTGTAAATTAACTACACAACAGATGGTAAAAATATTTAATCATTTTACTCCAATTAGTTAGCTGTCCAAGAAAGAATGAAAACAAAAATCATTGCAGAGTATTTATTGCCTTAGTACAAGTTTACATACTGGTAACATTTAAAATCTCAAATAAAATATTCATAGGAAACTGTCAAGGTCATACATTGTATTAAACTACTGCCAAGATCATGAAATGATTGAGGCATTACTTATGGTCATGACTTACAAGAAGATTGCTCGCTCCTTGATGAAGAGTTCCACAGCAGAGAGGTTCCCGAACACCTGGTTCATTACCACAAAGAAGAACACCCCTACTCTGTAACAGTCAAAAATACATACCAGAGAGATTATAATACATCAGAAATCTCTCTGGTAAAATTCCTCCATAAATACAAACATATACTTGCGTATACTCAACTATCAAGTTTGATAAAACATACAATTATTCAAAAGTTACTTATTCAAAAGTTACACATTACAAGTACAAAGTATTGTTACCAGGGTTACACAGTTGTTATCGTCTGTACCAGACATTACAGATATATGTTGTAGTTACCTGTTCTGGATGCCTGATGTACAATCATCATCAATCTGCCAGTAGATAGCGCCCACTATAGCTCCGAACACCACCATCACCAACACCTATGGAGACCAATACTCTCTGTACATGTATTCATGCGGACAGAACACTGACCTCCGTCAGCGAGATGAAACCTGTATGGGTGGAGTCATGTAGAAGAAAAACCCGTCCACTAACCAACCAAGCAGTGTGTGTAATAGGGTTAGGCAACATTCCCCTAATATCAGTTATTGGGATTATTTTTTATTCTGCGGTAACATACCGCAATGTTTGTTCGAGTACCGGTATTTGGTGATATTAAGTCATAGTTCATGAAGTATTTATATAAAAAGAAGTTGTTGGAATCCTCTCTTATGAATGGGAGCCGGTAGTACCTACTGTATTATTTCTCCACCTTTCTAAGGCCGGATGTTTGGAGGGCCAAAAATATTGAATAAATGACTCCTCTTTCTTGTCCAGCACTGTCTATATCAAAATAGTGTTGTTGCCCCGGGGAAATTTTCTCGATCTATCACTATTTGTACTGGTAATCTCGAAAATACCAATCTGTAACTCTCCTGCTGGTTTTGGGAAATAATAGGCCCGCTGTATGCCACTATATGTGGTAAAAGGTGATTAATTAAATATGGCCCCCTGTCAATCATGGGACTAATTAAATATGGCCCCCTGTCAATCAGGTGACTAATTAAATATGGCCCTGACTAATGAAATATGGCCCCCTGTAGAATCAGGTGACTAATTAAATATGGCCCCCTGTAGAATCAAGTGATTAATGAAATATGGCCCCCTGTAGAATCAGGTGACTAATTAAATATGGCCCCATGTAGAATCAGAATACTAATTAAATATGGCCCCCTGTAGAATCAGAATACTAATTAAATATGGCCCCCTGTAGAATCAGGTGACTTATTAAATATGGCCCCCTGTAGAATCAGGTGACTAATTAAATATGGCCCCATGTAGAATCAGAATACTAATTAAATATGGCCCCCTGTAGAATCAGGGCCTTTCTTCTGTGTCTTAAGCTATGGGGACAGTGAAGAAACCAAAACAGATCTGCTATGTTTAGGCTTTGCTGGACATGAAGGAAAGGATCATTCAAATATTTTACATTCAAAACATTCAGAACTAAATAACTCCTTGACTAAAGGTTTTAATAATTAACAAAACAAATACGACTATCTCTTTTGAGCCTAAATAATGCGTATCAACGAAAGTAATTGGTATATTTTTTAACCATTTGAGGTAGTATAGCCTGACCATCAATAAATGATTTATATATAATACTTTCAAGCTGAATTTATGAAATTTTGCATAACTAGCTATATAGGTCCCAAGAAAACCTGTTTATAAAATTTGAATAAGATCTATCGAGTACTTAGAAATAGTGATAACAAGAACTGTCTACAGACAGAATGACTACAGACAGAATGAATGACTACAGAAGGAGTGGATATGAAAACACAAATGGCCAGTGGTTTTCCAGGCGGACCAGTAGGTTTTCAACAAGCTATCCTGCCAGGCCAGTAGATGTTTTGAAAATTTATCTACAATTTCAGCAGATTTGAAAAGCTTTATTTTAAGTCCAGAATGCACCACAGAGCTTCTAGATTTCAAAATGTTCCCTCTCTGATCCCCCACCCCCCCTAGCCTCTGGCACTGATCACTCAGGCCTATGGCCCTTGTTTTCTGGACCAGTGTGCTTCAGACTGGACGGTACCAGTGAATTTTCACTCCAACTAGACCTTTTATGGCCAGTAATCTTTTTTAATTAATTCCAGCCCTGAGGTTAAAAACAGCATCTCACATCACAGATTGAAGAGAGTGGAGCAGAAAATAAAATGAGAACGTACCTGCATTATCGATGTCTGGGGATTTCTGATCAAATTCTTCAAAGTCCTGCTGGACACTACAGAAAACTGGAAAGAAGAAAAAATGTGAATGGAATTAAATAATATAAGACTCTTTCAAATTTGAAAATCCTGAGGGTGGAATTTCCCTATCCTACACCCTTGAGCATGAAAGAGTATTTTTCTCTCATTCCAACCACCAGAAAAGCCTAGAAACCATGAAAATGCGTTTGGACTGGCCACCTTTTTGAGGAAAATATCAATTTCCCCCTGAGCTTTTTAGACAAAAACAAATTTGCAAACATTTGAAAAATTACTCATATCTTTTTAACGTGTACAGTAAAAATATTGTAAAAGGTTTTAATTTCATCACGTCGCCTTTTTTTCCGCATTGCGGCATCGGAGAGTTACAAATTCGTGACGTCATGTCATTGTTGGACCATTGTGACGTCACGTCACGTGAAATGAGGTGTAAGATAGAAATTTCCTACACCCCTTTCTTACCCTTGACAGAAAAATCTTTATTGCAATTTGATCCTAATTTAGTGCTGCATTTAAATTTCAATAAAAATTAGAAATAAAATATTTCATCTTAACTGCAACAAAATGTCTGCAAGATGAAATCTGACCCATAGTATTGTCCTTTTCAGATGACTTAAAGATCACTATCGACTTACTTGAATGGACAAATTCAGAAATTTATGCAGGACAAGCATGCATATACATCAAATTTAACTGTTGCTAAATATCTTCCAGGAGGTAGGCTGCTAGAAGTTGAACCTTAGACTACAAATTACTGGTCCGGTGCTTTTGCAACTGAGCTGGGTGGAATTTCCTCTAGCCAAGTCAGTTACAAGCAATTTGACAGTTCAAACAATGTTATCCTTTGGTCTTTATTTTATAAAGACAAATAAGGTCATTTGAACCATAACAAACTTTGGTCTTTATTGACAAACAAGGTCATGTAAATTAGTCCTGTACATTACACACTCTGTGTTTAACCAGTTGGTAACCCGATATTTCATCCCTACCTGGTTGAAGAAGGAGGTGGCATAGTCCACTCTAGGCATTCTCACTACAGTGCCTGCTTCCTTCTTTTCCATGTAAGATTTGTGGACTGTCTGTACATGGGACTGGAGACTACAACAATAAATACAAGTCAATTTTGAAACAGAATTGGTGACTTTTTACCTCGAGCCTCGTCATCTTGGAAGTTAATTCATCATGTCTGTGTGTGCATTTGTAGTTTTCATATTCATCAATATGTTTCAAAATACTTTTCACAAAAAGACTTTTGATCTTTTGACTTTGTAACTAAGTTCAGGTATACACACAGAAATAACCAACCTTGAATAATCGTCATTTTCTAATGATGTTCAAATTCTGTGTTAGCTAATGGTTCAAGCAATTATTTCTAGGAATTACTACTAGTAATACAAAGTGTTACGGTATATTTCCTCTAGTAAGTGTCCTAGGTGCTTCGCTGTTGAAGAATATTAAAATGTATGCAGAATTCCATAATTCTAAAATAAAGTTATCATAACTGACCCTTTTTCAATTAAGAAGTAAATCACGGTGAAGATACACCAGGACTAGAAATACGATAGGGCATTTTAGGAATGGGGCATTTATAAGGTCAAATAGGAATAGGGCATTTATAAGGTCAAATAAGAATGGGGCATTTATAAGTTCAAATAGGAATGGGGCATTTATAAGGTCAAATAGGAATAGGGCATTTATAAGGTCAAATAAGAATGGGGCATTTATAAGGTCAAATAGGAATGGGGCATTTATAAGGTCAAATAGGAATAGGGCATTTATAAGGTCAAATAAGAATGGGGCATTTATAAGGTCAAATAGGAATGGGGCATTTATAAGGTCAAATAGGAATAGGGCATTTATAAGGTCAAATAAGAATGGGGCATCTATAAGGTCAAATAGGAATGGGGCATTTATAAGGTCAAATAGGAATAGGGCATTTATAAGGTCAAATAAGAATGGGGCATTTATAAGGTCAAATAGGAATGGGACATTTATAAGGTCAAATAGGAATAGGGCATTTATAAGGTCAAATAAGAATGGGGAATGTATAAGGTCAAATAGGAATGGGGCATTTATAAGGTCAAATAGGAATAAGGCATTTATAAGGTCAAATAAAGTACAATTGTTATATACAACTGTACTGTTCATTACATACCTTTGGTACCAGCGGGACTTCTTGTACCCATCTACAAGCTTATCATGGGTATTTTTAGCCCCTGGAAACAAAAGATTAAGAAATATGTAACATAACTCTACTGCTTATGGTTCAAAAGTATTAATCCTAGTCAATCTACTTTTCCTTTGACAAATAAATTGGTTCCAATGATAGATATCTACAAGCAAAGTAATAAAAGCTTAGGTTATAAATCCTGTTCATGTTGACATCCACGTTACAATGGATTTCTAATAAGTATTTAATTATAATTATCTTAGTAAAAAGGTTTGGTACTATCTAAGCAAAAATACATATATATTAAAATCCTAGTCAAGATTTGTTCTTTGAATTCAGGTAAAGAATCTTATTTCAGATGTTTTGAGAAACCAAAAAGACAGATCTATTTGGTTGCAACAGTTTTCTGTCACATCACTGATGACTTTGTACAGCATGACTTGCACAGTATATTAATGTATTGAAACATTAGCAAATAGGAGCACCAAAAGGAGACAATCCATACCAAGGCCATTCGCTGCTACAGGTTCTGTGTGCAGCATCAAAGATGAATAAAATAAAGCAATAAAAGGTTAGGAACAAATGTATGTAAGAATCTACAAAACAAAATCTGTGAATAGTAAATGAAAGTACCAACAGAAATAGAACTGCCAGACACTTTAAAAAACTTAATGATTCATGCATTATAAGCTGGATTTCTGTTTACTATATACAAGAGGACATGCCCCAAGCTTTTGTTCAAGAAGAGTAAGCAAAAGATTACAAATAGAGACTGCCACCAGCAAGCATATAACAAGTCTGAGTAGTAGGATTCTCAACACCTCAAAAGAGTTTCTGTTTTTGTCTCATGTCTACAATAGCAGATATATTGTATATAGTAAAAACTTTTGTAACAGGAAAGACAGTACCCCCCGAGCCTGGTAGTGTGCTTTTTTCCGGAGATTGAACCAGTAAGCCGCTCAACCGATTGATAAGCTACAGTGAAATTCTCTCTAGCATGATCTTGGAAGGTGACTGTAATTATATATATACATTTAAAACCTGTCACACTATTTTAAGGTGTCAAGTTCCAACTTCACATTATCATATCTGAATATCTGTATTGTGTAAGTTTTACTGCAACCGAAAAAGGATAGTCAAGAAAATATGAGATTCTGCAAATACAAATATATATTTATTCAGAAATACATTCTTCAGGATAACTTATTGTTCGTGTTCATTTTACTTAAGTATCAAGTTAAATCGTATATGAAATCAAGCATTATATGCTCCAATAAATATATCTGTAGTTTTTACTAGTCTAGAGACTAGACACTGATGAGAGAATCTTCCTGTTTTCATAACTGGTCAATCACAGGTAGTTCTTAGCAATCATCACACTCAGTCTGGCAAGTTTAAATCTTACTTTGCATTCATCAATCATATTACTTTTATCAATATGATATCAGTTTGTTTAAAACTGGCATCTTATTTACATCTCTGTATGATAGGTTTAAAGCTATATATATCCCAAAGCAAAATTAAAAATAACAATACACTACATTAAATAAATAAGTGTTTTGCTCTTACTTGATTAAAACATATAACTTACTAAAGCATTGTTTTACCTGTAGAAACGGGTACGTTTAGAGAAAGAACACACACTGAAACCTCAATATAACGCCCTTTGTTACATCTGCCTCCTTGTTTATATATAATTACCACCAACATATTTCAATGTCCCTTTTTCTTGGGTTTTTTTAAGATTGAATTTACACATTTCCCTAAATTTATTGCCAAACCCCTTTATAATGACAAAATATCTCAAATGGTGGCAGTATAACAAGGTTTTACTGTAGATTGATCTGCACATGTTATTTTATAATATTAAACAATTAAACTCATTCACACCTGAAGACACATTTGAACTCTTCCAATTCAAAGGTTGGAATAGTTCATTATGAAATTTCAGGGGTGAATGAGTTAAACTGTAAGTGTATCAACTCCCTGTAAGTAACTGCTATATAGCAAAGGCCAATAGTAAAATCTCTATTCTCCTTCAATATCCCAAAATATTACTTATCTTAATGCATGTTATAATCCGACAAACTTTCTAGCATGCTGTCAAATTTTTACTATATGGAAAAGACATTCAGTGCCTACACACAGAGCAAATTGATAAAGACAATTTGCTTTGAGCTTTACAGTTCATTGTTTTTTTACCACAATACATGCATACCGCTGTGTAGTGTAATGAGCATGAACAAGTCAGCCATTATCTACAGAATGCTCGGTATAAAGGGTTAGCAGATAAGGTATGATAAAAGCTTTGTAGTATATGATAACTACAGTGTAGCATGACCCTGTTATGCAATGTCTGAACAAATGTAAACATCCGCTTTTGTCAGAAAAACTCTTCATTACAGAAATGTTTCCGTGTACATGTATTACTATATTGTTAAAAACTTGAACAAAAATAAATGCATAGTATTGAAATTCATAATTTATATACGTATGTTAACATCTCAAAATCACAATACAACATTATCTTAAATTAACAAAGCTTTGTAAAACTGGGCACGTGTAGTTTTTTTTATATACTTCTATATATATATCATGTTTAATACATGAAGATTTCCCATTACCCTTGTTATAGGACATTAACACGACTTACCTTTTCCTTCTTCTGAGGTGATCAAACTCAATTTATCTGTAAGCAAACAATACTTATTAAAGTGAACAAGGCCAGAAACAGATCAGTATTAAAGTGGACAGTTTCTTTGTTTGAATGGCCCATCGACAGTAATGGTCATTTAGGGCCAGAAACAGATCAGTATTAAAGTGGACAGTTTCTTTGTTTGAATGGCCCATCGACAGTAATGGTCATTTTAGGGCCAGAAAAATCTTTTCGTATGGAGCATGACCATTTGAGGAATCAAAATTAAAATCGACAAAGCAGATTGTTTCCCAATTTTCCTATTGTTTAAAATAGAATATAAAATGTATTGATGATCAAGACAACTTCTATTTTTTCTAAAACCATTCTGTTCTTCAAAAATCATATAAAACGTCTGTTTATCTTATAAAATCATAAGCAAGATGGGCTTATAGAGTTGCAATAGTGACGAGGGTAAAATATTAAAATTTAGTTAAAAATATTGTGTAAAGATAGAAATTGAAAGAGATATGCATAAATAAAGTTAAAAAAAGTGTCATGTGGGTGAATGGAATCACAGTTTATAAAACAGACCAATGTCTTTATAAAGTTGAGTAATGTCTCCAAGTCTACAGAAGTGAAAATAGTTTTCATGCCTGTGACAGTGAAGTATTTATCACGAATGTATCTAAAATCTGAACACTCTATTAAAACAAGAATTCCACGGGAGCAGATGTGTCCCCTGCTCAGCGCTTTGAGTAAGAAAAGTGTTATGGCTTTAGTTATCACGTTAACAGATATGCCAAAACGCTGAAAGTTGAAACTCGTTAGAAAAACCTGTAATATATGTTAAACATTATTGCTTCTAGTTATAGCATTACTGTACAAAATTTGAAAGGAATTGATTAGAAAATAAAAAAGGTTCTTGCATTTACCACATAATGCCCTTATTTGGCAACAAGCAAGACCAGCATCACCTCATTGGTATCCATCAAATTTTTCTTGAAAATGCAATCCACAACAAGCACTGCATGAAGTTTGAGTTTGATCGGCCCAAGGAAACTCAAGTTACCGCACGAAAACAGATTTTCTATTTATAGTAAGTGACCTTGACCTTTGACCTTCCGACCTGAAAAGTAATCCCAAGTAAGCACTTTTGGTTAGGAAGCACTGCATTAAGTTTGAGTTTGATCGGCCCAAGGAAACTCGAGTTATCGCACGAAAACCTCTGTGCGGACGCCGCCAACAAAGCAATACCTATGTGTCACCAGCTTTTCGCAGGCGACACAATGAGCTCCACTGTAAATGGAGAGTCAAATGCGTGGCAATTAGGTGGATCTCCCCTATTTAGCCGATAAGCATGGACAAGATAAGTATGACCCCCCGCCATTGGTGTCTAGAGACTATCGTTGCTGCCATTTACTTTGAATGTCTGATCGTATTATGGGTTTAAAATCTGTATGTGGCAGTTTGATATTGGTTTGCTGGGAGTTTAATTCAGTTCTAGCTGCTCTGTCAGCATTTTCATTGCCTTAATACCTCATACCTTAGTTTTTCTATCAATGTTCTATGCCTTGCAAATAAAGAGGCTGAGAACGTGGTACTTACCATCCTTTTGGAGGAGGTAAAGAGGCTGAGGAGGTGGTACATACAATCATTTTGGAGGAGGTAAAGAGGCTGAGGAGGTGGTACTTACCATCCTTTTGGAGAAGGTAAAGAGGCTGAGGAGGTAGTACTTACCCTCCTTTTGGAGGAGGTTAAGAGGCTGAGGAGGTGGTAGTTACCATCCTTTTGGAGAAGGTAAAGAGGCTGAGGAGGTGGTACATACAATCCTTTTGGAGGAGGTAAAGAGGCTGAGGAGGTGGTACTTACCATCCTTTTGGAGGAAGTCATCAGACAAACTAGCCATGGACAGGTCTCCGTTGATGACATCCAGGAAGAAGTCAGGAGGATTATTGTGTTCCTCTATCACATAACCTGTAACAATATCAATATCAGTTAAAAATATAGACACAGGACTTTACAAATAAAACATAAAAAAAGTATTGCTCCAACATTATTATGTCCAACTTAACAGCCACCAAATCTAGTTGTCCTACTATCCAGTCACCACTTAAACTGGTTGTCTTAATATCCAGCAACCACTTATCTAGTTGTCCTACTATCCAGTCACCACTGATCTGGTTGTCCAACTATCTAGTTGTCCTTCTATCCAGTCACCACTAATCTGGTTGTCTCAATATCCAGCAACCACTGATTTGGCTGTCCCACTATCCAGTCACCACTAATCTGGTTGTCTCAATATCCAGCAACCACTGATTTGGTTGTCCCACTATCCAGCAACCACTTATCTGGTTTTCTCACTATCCAGACACCAATAAAATTAATCGGGTTGTCCCACTATCGTGTCATCATTTTTCATTTCAGAATATTTATTGTTCAGATCTTAGATACAAAGGAATTGGGCAACAGGCAAAGCCTATGAGCGCCCTCTCCTTACAGTTATAAACAGTTTACACACATCATATTGAATTGAAGTAATGATAAAACATGTATATTATGTACATGAATATTGATATTTGCATGTCATTATTAATTTTTTGATAATTGTTGTACAAAAACTAGATTTTACAAAAAAATGGCAATTAAAATGATGCTGGAGGACAGAGCAAATACTAAAAGTATGTACTGGTATCATTCCACACAGCAAAGTGATGAGATAAACAAGTAAGTGTAATCTAGTTAAAGCGTCTTGTATCTTTAACGAATCTCTTAACTCGTGTCATCATTGATCTGGTTGTCCCACTTTTCTAGCAACCATTAATTTGGTTGTCCTAATATCCAGCAACAACTAATCTGGTTGTCCTACTATCCAGCAACAACTAATCTGGTTGTCCTACTACCCAGCAACTAATCTGGTTGTCCCACTATCCAGTCATCACTGAACCAGTTGTCCCACTATCCTGTCACCACTGATCTGGTGGTTTCGGTGCACTGTCTCAGAAATACAGTCACATTATAATGTAGCCACAGAGTAGGGAATAGGCGTGACTGCACAAATCAAAGAGGCTCAACTATATACTATAGCACATTCTAAATGGAAGCTAACAGTTATCACAACCTTGACAGCTAGCCAAGGGTACTCAAAAACCGACTCATGGTATTTTGTTAGGGAAAAGGTACATAAAGTCTTAAGTCAGATGGTTAAAGCATTGTTGCTGGATAGTATAAAAATAGTACTATAAACAATAGAAAAATCTGCTATCTGTTTTGTATTTCTTCCTTTTCTAAAATCTTCAATGTATGATAATGTCATAATAAAATCATTACAGATCATAAAAGGAATACAGTAATACCTCTATTAGTTAAACCTTTGGTGACATTGTAGACATCAATTTTAGTAGCTTCAGTAACATCATAGATAGATTGACAAGTATTTACCTAATGCTTGGAAGTGTTCAAGAGATTCTTGCGAGCTGCCATGATACACAGTCTCGCCTAGGGAGAGGAGCATGAGGCTGTCAAACAGACGGTAGATGGAATAGCGAGGCTGGTGAATGGAGAATATGATGGTGCGTCCCTTCAGAGCCAACCTGTCAACAACAATATACACACTAAAAACATCGGCAGTAGATGGATGGTTGGGAAAGAACAACCAAATTGTACACTGTTACCAGATAAACATGTATATAGAATACAACAGTCTGCCTGTAGGCTGTTGTCAAATAACCAGTCTGCCTGTAGGCTGTTGTCAAATAACCAATCATGCATTTCTTCAATAGTAAAATATGAAATCAAAGAATTATCAGCTTTTTTCAAAATATGTTTTGTATTAACCAATAAAAGACACATCAGGATTCTCAGCATATCTCAGCCAATATATAGAGTTATTATCTATTAGTAAGCTTATCACCTGCGTAGCAATAGCATGACAGAATTTGCTGTGTTGGAATCAAGTCCTGTGGTTGGCTCATCAAGGAAAAGTACCGGAGGGGAGATAATCAACTCCATGCCGATATTGGTCCTTTTTCTTTCTCCTCCAGACACTCCACGGATAAACTCATTTCCAACCTACAAAGTATGTAAAATATTTGTATTATGTCGGCCATCCTGCTTCTTATGATTTAGAAAATTGGCAATAATAAACACTTGACTAGTTGTCTTCTCCAAGGAGGATACGTAAAGAGATATGGCGGGTTGCTATACCTATTTCCCCAAAGCTATATTACNATTGCCTTATTAAGGAAAATGATCACATGCCTAAATATTAAAAAAAAAAAAAATGAAGGAGGATTCGAACCTGCACCGTTTATTTTCTAGTCGCAAGTAAACTGCGTTATACATTCGGCTACATAAAACATATAGATATTGGCAATTACAAACTTATTTAACCCGAGAAACACCGGTCGCAGTTTAGAGAAACTTGATCACCCCTGTTTTCATTATTTTGAGCACTTTCCCAAAGGAGGACCACTTTTCCGTAATATGATTTGTTTTTGCACATTACATCACGATCACAAAAAGTTTATTCAAAAGTTAGTCCTCGGATGGGAGAGTGTTGAAAGTATTTTTTTAAGTCCGGGAAACCCCATCACTTTCATAGATATAGTGTATATGGCTATATTTGCAGTATCATTTTAGCAATACCTAATTTCTCAGCAGTTTAAAAATTCATATTCAATTGGTTTTGTATCTTTTGTATGCATTTTTGCTACACGAAATGTTTTCTCCTCAATTTTTTTCCCCGTTTTCATAAATGCCGACTTAGGGAAATACGGGCAGTTTTCCGCCATACCTCTTTGTCAAGCCTATCCACAATTTATAAAAAAAGGGCACATTTCTTGTATTTGATAATCTATATTCGAAAAAACACTATCTAGAATTTTCCCCAGATTTCATTTTATACTTTGACCTTTCAGCTATCATCCTTTTCTCAAAGGATTGACAGTAACCTCTATTTAAACCGTTCTATCTGAACTATGACCTACAGCTAACCTCTTTAAGTTGACTTATTGTATATGCATGTGTTTAGCATCACACTTTTGTGTTTTGTGTCTAACTTTGTACGTGAACCTCTCGCTTCTGCATTGTACAACTTCTTATTGACTTATGACCTTTCACCTTGATATCCGACCTCTTTTATCTGTGTCTAACATATGATCTTCCTGTCCAGCATAAGCTCTCACCAGTTCACCTTTTGTTCAACCTCTCATGATCATGACCTGTCCTCTCGTGATCATGACCTGCCCTCTCGTGATCATTTTTGTCTTGATTATCTAAACCTGATGCATGACCTCTTACCTTCATGTTAAGTATATCTCAAATTCATATTTGACCTTTAGCTTTGATATTGAACTTCCACCTTCGCGTTTGACCTCTCACCTTTGTGTCTGCACAATGAGTGAGCCCGAGCTCCTTGATGACATTCTCTACCCGCTCATCCCTCTCCTTTTGACTGACGGACTTGCTAAGGCGAAGAGCCGCAGAGAAGTGGAAGTTCTCCTTCACAGACAGAGTTCCCATGACAACATCGTCCTTAAAGTAACCATCCAGTATATATATGTTTAGTATTTTTAAAGGAGATTTAAGCATCCACACAGTATTTGGGTTTAATTTGGAAATCATTTTCTATATTTTAGGAAGAGGGGGGGAGGGATCGGGGAGGGGG
>NW_018479897.1:12905-46589 GCF_002113885.1 Mizuhopecten yessoensis | reverse complement strand
GGGGGGGGGGGTCATACTTACTTGTCAACCTTTTGGAATCCTTAGGGACCAAATAACCCTTCAAAATGACATATTTTGAGTTGTTATTTTGGATGAAATCATTAGATCTTAGAATGTGAGGAATAGTTTAGCAAATCTTCACTTAAAAATATCAAATTTAAGGGTTAAACATCAAGAGTCTCCCTCCTAGGGAGAGTTGGCAAGTATTGGGGTTAAGAGTGTGAGAAGGGAAAGGTTGCTGATCATGATCAGATTTTGTTTTGTTTTGCAATGTGCACACACTCACAGATATAATTGCAAATTACACAAGGGGGCTTCATTGTAACATTTTATTGGGATCTATTAAAATCGATATTCCTGAAGTTTGTATTTCATGTAAGTTAATGAATATATGGCTGAAGTGGTAGGTATGGGCTAAGCTTTCCAAATTTCAATACACATTACACCTTGTTCCCCCTCTGACCATATTAGGTATACACATTCCCTTATCTATCTCGTGAATAAACCAATGTCTCACACGGACACATAAAACAGGTAGATAAGGGAGGTTAACACTGGGCAAATATACAACCTGATAGAGCTGTCTGTATGAAGTATATATCTTTGACTTCAATATATCTCAAGTGGTCTTACCTGTAATATGCATTTGTTTTTCAATGCACTTAAAACATGTGTGGAGATATATTTTATCTATATTGTAGACAAGCTTGATGCAATACAGGTACACCATATCATGTAACACCACCAGGCCAAGGGTATCACACACAAAAATACATTTTCTACAGGTGTACATATAATACTAAAAGCAAATAAAATAGGCATTGGTAAAGAAAATAATTATATCTACAGTAAAAAGTCTCTTAAGTTTTCACCATTTATAAACTCAATTATCATCATAGTATTAACTCAGACAGCCTCTATAGTTATCATTATAGTATTAACTCAGACAGCCTCTATAGTTATCATTATAGTATTAACTCAGACAGCCTCTATAGTTATCATTATAGTATTAACTCAGACAGCCTCTATAGTTATCATTATAGTATTAACTCAGACAGCCTCTATAGTTATCATTATAGTATTAACTCAGACAGCCTCTATAGTTATCATTATAGTATTAACTCAGACAGCCTCTATAGTTATCATTATAGTATTAACTCAGACAGCCTCTATAGTTATCATTATAGTATTAACTCAGACAGCCTCTATAGTTATCATTATAGTATTAACTCAGACAGCCTCTATAGTTATCATTATAGTATTAACTCAGACAGCCTCTATAGTTATCATTATAGTATTAACTCAGACAGCCTCTATAGTTATCATTATAGTATTAACTCAGACAGCCTCTATAGTTATCATTATAGTATTAACTCAGACAGCCTCTATAGTTATCATTATAGTATTAACTCAGACAGCCTCTATAGTTATCATTATAGTATTAACTCAGACAGCCTCTATAGTTATCATTATAGTATTAACTCAGACAGCCTCTATAGTTATCATTATAGTATTAACTCAGACAGCCTCTATAGTTATCATTATAGTATTAACTCAGACAGCCTCTATAGTTATCATTATAGTATTAACTCAGACAGCCTCTATAGTTATCATTATAGTATTAACTCAGACAGCCTCTATAGTTATCATTATAGTATTAACTCAGACAGCCTCTATAGTTATCATTATAGTATTAACTCAGACAGCCTCTATAGTTATCATTATAGTATTAACTCAGACAGCCTCTATAGTTATCATTATAGTATTAACTCAGACAGCCTCTATAGTTATCATTATAGTATTAACTCAGACAGCCTCTATAGTTATCATTATAGTATTAACTCAGACAGCCTCTATAGTTATCATTATAGTATTAACTCAGACAGCCTCTATAGTTATCATTATAGTATTAACTCAGACAGCCTCTATAGTTATCATTATAGTATTAACTCAGACAGCCTCTATAGTTATCATTATAGTATTAACTCAGACAGCCTCTATAGTTATCATTATAGTATTAACTCAGACAGCCTCTATAGTTATCATTATAGTATTAACTCAGACAGCCTCTATAGTTATCATTATAGTATTAACTCAGACAGCCTCTATAGTTATCATTATAGTATTAACTCAGACAGCCTCTATAGTTATCATTATAGTATTAACTCAGACAGCCTCTATAGTTATCATTATAGTATTAACTCAGACAGCCTCTATAGTTATCATTATAGTATTAACTCAGACAGCCTCTATAGTTATCATTATAGTATTAACTCAGACAGCCTCTATAGTTATCATTATAGTATTAACTCAGACAGCCTCTATAGTTATCATTATAGTATTAACTCAGACAGCCTCTATAGTTATCATTATAGTATTAACTCAGACAGCCTCTATAGTTATCATTATAGTATTAACTCAGACAGCCTCTATAGTTATCATTATAGTATTAACTCAGACAGCCTCTATAGTTATCATTATAGTATTAACTCAGACAGCCTCTATAGTTATCATTATAGTATTAACTCAGACAGCCTCTATAGTTATCATTATAGTATTAACTCAGACAGCCTCTATAGTTATCATTATAGTATTAACTCAGACAGCCTCTATAGTTATCATTATAGTATTAACTCAGACAGCCTCTATAGTTATCATTATAGTATTAACTCAGACAGCCTCTATAGTTATCATTATAGTATTAACTCAGACAGCCTCTATAGTTATCATTATAGTATTAACTCAGACAGCCTCTATAGTTATCATTATAGTATTAACTCAGACAGCCTCTATAGTTATCATTATAGTATTAACTCAGACAGCCTCTATAGTTATCATTATAGTATTAACTCAGACAGCCTCTATAGTTATCATTATAGTATTAACTCAGACAGCCTCTATAGTTATCATTATAGTATTAACTCAGACAGCCTCTATAGTTATCATTATAGTATTAACTCAGACAGCCTCTATAGTTATCATTATAGTATTAACTCAGACAGCCTCTATAGTTATCATTATAGTATTAACTCAGACAGCCTCTATAGTTATCATTATAGTATTAACTCAGACAGCCTCTATAGTTATCATTATAGTATTAACTCAGACAGCCTCTATAGTTATCATTATAGTATTAACTCAGACAGCCTCTATAGTTATCATTATAGTATTAACTCAGACAGCCTCTATAGTTATCATTATAGTATTAACTCAGACAGCCTCTATAGTTATCATTATAGTATTAACTCAGACAGCCTCTATAGTTATCATTATAGTATTAACTCAGACAGCCTCTATAGTTATCATTATAGTATTAACTCAGACAGCCTCTATAGTTATCATTATAGTATTAACTCAGACAGCCTCTATAGTTATCATTATAGTATTAACTCAGACAGCCTCTATAGTTATCATTATAGTATTAACTCAGACAGCCTCTATAGTTATCATTATAGTATTAACTCAGACAGCCTCTATAGTTATCATTATAGTATTAACTCAGACAGCCTCTATAGTTATCATTATAGTATTAACTCAGACAGCCTCTATAGTTATCATTATAGTATTAACTCAGACAGCCTCTATAGTTATCATTATAGTATTAACTCAGACAGCCTCTATAGTTATCATTATAGTATTAACTCAGACAGCCTCTATAGTTATCATTATAGTATTAACTCAGACAGCCTCTATAGTTATCATTATAGTATTAACTCAGACAGCCTCTATAGTTATCATTATAGTATTAACTCAGACAGCCTCTATAGTTATCATTATAGTATTAACTCAGACAGCCTCTATAGTTATCATTATAGTATTAACTCAGACAGCCTCTATAGTTATCATTATAGTATTAACTCAGACAGCCTCTATAGTTATCATTATAGTATTAACTCAGACAGCCTCTATAGTTATCATTATAGTATTAACTCAGACAGCCTCTATAGTTATCATTATAGTATTAACTCAGACAGCCTCTATAGTTATCATTATAGTATTAACTCAGACAGCCTCTATAGTTATCATTATAGTATTAACTCAGACAGCCTCTATAGTTATCATTATAGTATTAACTCAGACAGCCTCTATAGTTATCATTATAGTATTAACTCAGACAGCCTCTATAGTTATCATTATAGTATTAACTCAGACAGCCTCTATAGTTATCATTATAGTATTAACTCAGACAGCCTCTATAGTTATCATTATAGTATTAACTCAGACAGCCTCTATAGTTATCATTATAGTATTAACTCAGACAGCCTCTATAGTTATCATTATAGTATTAACTCAGACAGCCTCTATAGTTATCATTATAGTATTAACTCAGACAGCCTCTATAGTTATCATTATAGTATTAACTCAGACAGCCTCTATAGTTATCATTATAGTATTAACTCAGACAGCCTCTATAGTTATCATTATAGTATTAACTCAGACAGCCTCTATAGTTATCATTATAGTATTAACTCAGACAGCCTCTATAGTTATCATTATAGTATTAACTCAGACAGCCTCTATAGTTATCATTATAGTATTAACTCAGACAGCCTCTATAGTTATCATTATAGTATTAACTCAGACAGCCTCTATAGTTATCATTATAGTATTAACTCAGACAGCCTCTATAGTTATCATTATAGTATTAACTCAGACAGCCTCTATAGTTATCATTATAGTATTAACTCAGACAGCCTCTATAGTTATCATTATAGTATTAACTCAGACAGCCTCTATAGTTATCATTATAGTATTAACTCAGACAGCCTCTATAGTTATCATTATAGTATTAACTCAGACAGCCTCTATAGTTATCATTATAGTATTAACTCAGACAGCCTCTATAGTTATCATTATAGTATTAACTCAGACAGCCTCTATAGTTATCATTATAGTATTAACTCAGACAGCCTCTATAGTTATCATTATAGTATTAACTCAGACAGCCTCTATAGTTATCATTATAGTATTAACTCAGACAGCCTCTATAGTTATCATTATAGTATTAACTCAGACAGCCTCTATAGTTATCATTATAGTATTAACTCAGACAGCCTCTATAGTTATCATTATAGTATTAACTCAGACAGCCTCTATAGTTATCATTATAGTATTAACTCAGACAGCCTCTATAGTTATCATTATAGTATTAACTCAGACAGCCTCTATAGTTATCATTATAGTATTAACTCAGACAGCCTCTATAGTTATCATTATAGTATTAACTCAGACAGCCTCTATAGTTATCATTATAGTATTAACTCAGACAGCCTCTATAGTTATCATTATAGTATTAACTCAGACAGCCTCTATAGTTATCATTATAGTATTAACTCAGACAGCCTCTATAGTTATCATTATAGTATTAACTCAGACAGCCTCTATAGTTATCATTATAGTATTAACTCAGACAGCCTCTATAGTTATCATTATAGTATTAACTCAGACAGCCTCTATAGTTATCATTATAGTATTAACTCAGACAGCCTCTATAGTTATCATTATAGTATTAACTCAGACAGCCTCTATAGTTATCATTATAGTATTAACTCAGACAGCCTCTATAGTTATCATTATAGTATTAACTCAGACAGCCTCTATAGTTATCATTATAGTATTAACTCAGACAGCCTCTATAGTTATCATTATAGTATTAACTCAGACAGCCTCTATAGTTATCATTATAGTATTAACTCAGACAGCCTCTATAGTTATCATTATAGTATTAACTCAGACAGCCTCTATAGTTATCATTATAGTATTAACTCAGACAGCCTCTATAGTTATCATTATAGTATTAACTCAGACAGCCTCTATAGTTATCATTATAGTATTAACTCAGACAGCCTCTATAGTTATCATTATAGTATTAACTCAGACAGCCTCTATAGTTATCATTATAGTATTAACTCAGACAGCCTCTATAGTTATCATTATAGTATTAACTCAGACAGCCTCTATAGTTATCATTATAGTATTAACTCAGACAGCCTCTATAGTTATCATTATAGTATTAACTCAGACAGCCTCTATAGTTATCATTATAGTATTAACTCAGACAGCCTCTATAGTTATCATTATAGTATTAACTCAGACAGCCTCTATAGTTATCATTATAGTATTAACTCAGACAGCCTCTATAGTTATCATTATAGTATTAACTCAGACAGCCTCTATAGTTATCATTATAGTATTAACTCAGACAGCCTCTATAGTTATCATTATAGTATTAACTCAGACAGCCTCTATAGTTATCATTATAGTATTAACTCAGACAGCCTCTATAGTTATCATTATAGTATTAACTCAGACAGCCTCTATAGTTATCATTATAGTATTAACTCAGACAGCCTCTATAGTTATCATTATAGTATTAACTCAGACAGCCTCTATAGTTATCATTATAGTATTAACTCAGACAGCCTCTATAGTTATCATTATAGTATTAACTCAGACAGCCTCTATAGTTATCATTATAGTATTAACTCAGACAGCCTCTATAGTTATCATTATAGTATTAACTCAGACAGCCTCTATAGTTATCATTATAGTATTAACTCAGACAGCCTCTATAGTTATCATTATAGTATTAACTCAGACAGCCTCTATAGTTATCATTATAGTATTAACTCAGACAGCCTCTATAGTTATCATTATAGTATTAACTCAGACAGCCTCTACAGTTATCATTATAGTATTAACTCAGACAGCCTCTATAGTTATCAATATAGTATTAACTCAGACAGCCTCTATAGTTATCATTATAGTATTAACTCAGTCCGCCTCTATAGTTATCATTATAGTATTAACTCAGTCAGCCTTTATAGTTATCATTATAGTATTAACTCAGTCAGCCTTTATAGTTATCATTATAGTATTAATTCAGACAGCCTCTATAGTTATCATTATATTATTAACTCATACAGTCTCTATAGTTATCATTATAGTATTAACTCAGTCTCTACAGTTATCATTATAGTATTAACACAGACAGTCTCTATAGTAATCATTATAGTATTAACTCAGTCCGCCTATATAGTTATCCTTGTAGTATATTAACTCAGACAGCCTCTACAGTTATCATTATAGTATTAACTCAGACAGCTAGCTACACTAGTATTGTAACAGGAAATGGAAAATGCACTGCCTTGCAAAGGGTATAACAAATGTTGGTCACAGGCACCACTGTAACAGGAGATGGAGAAATGCACATCCAGACCGGGGTTCGAACCTAGGACCCTCCAAACTCTAGACGACGCTCTACCAATTTATCTACCTGGTGGCCGAGGATTGGCCCAGTCTAGTGCCACTTCAGTATTAAAAAGCATAACAACAATGTACCTGTACAACATATCCCACCATACACTTGAAGTTATCGGGTGGTGGTGCGCCATCAATCAATATATCTCCACTCAGACCTGAGGGGTCTTTCCTTCCTGCCAGAACATCTAGTAATCTGTAATGAATATTTTACATGTATTTCAGTGTAATCTGTGAAAACCGGACTGTCCATCCAAATTTTTGTCTAAACTTGACAAAATAATCTTCTTTACATATAGTTCATTGTAATATAAACCCTGGCTAATCTGAACTCTGATTATTATGTTATCTGAACTAGTTTTCCCTTTCTATACACCATGGCCAGTAAATACACTCTTTGTAAACCACATCGGATCCCGTTCTGGTCTAGTGAAGGTGTTTATACTATTGCTTTCAATCATTAAACAGGAATGTGAACGGTTGACCAGTCATTTAAACTTTGCCCGGTACAATCTATAGACAGAGCTAGCTAGGTACATGTGTATCAAGTTAACCCCTAAGTATGTACTTAAACATGCTATCTTACTACAATAATCATAAAATTTGCCTTTGCCTTAGTAACATGTGCCATGTTCCTTAGTAACATGTGCCATGTTCCTTAGTAACATGTGCCATGTTCCTTAGTAGCATGTGTAATGTTCCTTCATCACATGTGTAATGTTCCTTAGTAACATGTACCATGTTCCTTAGTAACATGTGTAATGTTCCTTAGTAACATGTGCCATGTTCCTTAGTAACATGTGCCATGTTCCTTAGTAACATGTGCCATGTTCCTTAGTCACATGTGTAATGTTACATGCATAAAACAAGTCAGTTGTTTGACGTGTGATGAAAAATTAACACCCCCACCCGCCATGGATGAAATTTTTTGTTTATTTCTTAAACATGACACTGGAAGTAATACAGGGCCATATGAGTATCAGAGTAGAAATGATAACACTGCCAACATAAAAATGGTACCACTGAAGTGAACCCCTATATAAACAATTACTTTCATAATATCTTTAAACTGAAACAAATCCTACACAAAATAATTAAAAGAAAACACTTACGATGATTTTCCACTTCCAGTAGGCCCAAGAATGGCATTCATCCCTGGTTTGAAGATCCCACTAAAGATTGAAAGATAAGCAAAGTGTAAGAAATGATACTCGTATAGTTTGATGCTATAGGATAAAAATCATAACAGGATTAATTTACAAGAGATCCCAGAGGAATCTTGGCGCCCACCATCATTGTATCATCTACATGGTTCTATATAAGATAATCTATTGGACTGAGTCATGTAACGGTAAATGCACCTCGTGGTTACTTTTCACTGTTCTTTCAAAGTGAGGTCATTGTTTGACCTACTTACCAGCACAAAGTACCTAATATGTAACAAATGGAACCTAAATATGTTTGAGAAAGATCTGTCCGGTACTTCTTTAGAAATAATGACAACAAACTGGAACTGTCAAAATACGACTTGTCTTCACACAATCTTTTAATAGAAACTGGAAGGCATAGAAAAATTCCTCTTATTTAAGACTTTGTTCTTTCTGTAAAAATGATATAGAAGACAAATTTTACTTCGTTCTAAAATGACCCTCCTTCAGTGAACTAAGAAGTAAATATATTCAATTATATTATCGTGTTAATCCCTCTGTCTATAAATTAATCATTTTTTTATCAACCGGTAATATCAAAGAATTAACTAACCTGGGTAAGTACATATATCATGTGTTGGCTTCTAACTAGTTTGATTTGCGAGCTCTTAGTTCATAAAAACACCTGTATTTAAATCATAAATTCCATATGCTGATTGTATCTTACAGTCTGTGCTGATTTTCAATGGACATTATGAAATTTTCCTTTGAATCGATGAGATGTATATATGCTCAAGATGAAATAAAGAATTTGAATTTGAATTTGAAAATCCAAGATGGTTACCTGACAACATTTCTTTTTTCTGATCAGCCTCAAAATGAAACATGCTCAACTTATAGATCTATGAAAACCAACATATGAAACTGATAAAGATCTGTCTAGTACCTCTTGAGAAAGTGTGAGAATTGTCCAAATTCAAGATTGATGTCTGGTGGCCATCCTGTGTTTCCAATCAGTCTCAAATTGAGGCTTGCATGCACAAAGACGTATTATTGGGAACCTACATGTAGCTATACATGTGAAATTTTAAAAAGATCAAACAAGTACTTTTTGAAAAGTAGCGATGATAAGTTCTAATTCTCAAAATACTACAGACCAAGGGAAACCTCCTCTCAGAAAGATCCCTATAGTTCTTTCAGAGAAAAAGCATGCACTTCCAAACTTCACCTCTCAGTCTCGTAATCAAAAATGGCAACCTTTCATGGGAAATTTGAAAAAAATATCTCTACAGTCCTTTCTGAGAAATATATAACACTAAACAAACTTTAACCTTCAAAATTCAAGACGGCTGGCTTTGGCCCATCTTGGTTTTCTAATCAGTCCCAAGATTTGATATACATAACTATAAGGACCATGGGAAATCTTAATGTAAAGTTTAAGAAAGGTTCATCCAGTTCTTTGAGAGAAATAACACTTACAAACTAAATCTCTCAAAATTCAAGACGGCTGCATGTCAGCTATCTTGTCCCAAAATTTGACGTGTAATAATAGAAGCTACCATAAGGAACCTTCATGTGAAATTTGAAAATTATCCCTCCTCCCCCGTTTGTTCTGAGAAATAGCCTTAATGGTTATTGTTTAATGATAGACGGACAAACGACGACCCGGACACAGGGTATTTTGAAAAGCCCGCCGTCTGATGATAGTAGGCTAAAAGTACATATTGAGCCTATATATATACATGCCATATATGACAGAACTAAACCTATGACAAAGTTTTTTAAAAGTTTACTATAATTACCCCATTTTGGCCTTTTAGGGATAAGGCACCAAGTCAGACTATATGAATAAATACATTGAGAATGAGATCCAATGTGTGCTTGATAGCTATAAGTAATAGGGTTGGTCAGTTCAGTCCATCCCGGTTGATGGATTCTTAAATGGAGTCACTAGAACAGCTATAGGAGGAACAAATTCAACATAAGAGATGACAACATCAAAAGGGGTGTATGAGACTAAATAAAGGTAAAACCCGTTTAGAACGAGTGATCATTGACGTAGGGCCAGTTTTATCAAACTCTGCCTGAAGAAGATGTCAATGAGAAAATATGAAGGACAAACTAACCTTGAAAGGTGTAGAAATACAAAATTGCATTATCATGGCCATTTAGGCATAACAACACATACGGTACATGTGTGTTTATCATCTCATATAACTAGGATGGGTAACACAGTACATAGAGGAGAGAGGGGACCTGAGGTAGTCACAAAACATAGAGGGGAGAGAGGTGACCTGAGGTAGTCACAGTACATAGAGGGGAAAGAGGTGACCTGAGGAAGGCACAGTACATAGAGGAGAGAGAGGTGACCTGAGGTAGACACAGTACATAGAGGGGAAAGAGGTGACCTGAGGTAGACACAGTACATAGATGGGAGAGAGGTGACCTGAGGTAGACACAGTACATAGAGGGGAGAGAGGTGACCTGAGGTAGAGACAGTACATAGAGGGGTTAGAGGTGACCCGAGGAAGACACAGTCCATAGAGGGGAGAGAGGTGACCTGAGGTAGGCACAGTACATAGAGGGGAAAGAGGTGACCCGAGGTAGACACAGTACATAGATGGGAGAAAGGAGACCTGAGGTAGACACAGTACATAGAGGGGTTAGAGGGGACCCGGGGTAGACACAGTCCATAGAGGGGAGAGAGGTGACCTGAGGTAGACACAGTACATAGAGGGGTTAGAGGTGACCCGAGGTAGACACAGTCCATAGAGGGGAGAGAGGTGACCTGAGGTAGACACAGTACATAGATGGGAGAAAGGTGACCTGAGGTAGATTAAGTACATAGAGGGGAGAGAGGTGACCTGAGGTAGACACTGTACATAGAGGGGAGAGAGGTGACCTGAGGTAGACACAGTATATAGAGGGGAGATAGGTGACCTGAGGTAGACACTGTACATAGAGGGGTTAGAGGTGACCTGAGGTAGACACAGTACATAGAGTGGAGAGAGTGGAGAGAGGTGACCTGAGGTAGACACAGTACATAGATGGGAGAAAGGTGACCTGAGGTAGATTAAGTACATAGAGGGGAGAGAGGTGACCTGAGGTAGACACTGTACATAGAGGGGAGAGAAGTGACCTGAGGTAGACACAGTATATAGAGGGGAGATAGGTGACCTGAGGTAGACACTGTACATAGAGGGGTTAGAGGTGACCTGAGGTATATAAAGTACATAGAGGGGTTAGAGGTGACCTGAGTTAGACACAGTACATAGAGGGGAGAGAGGTGACCTGAGGAAGACACAGTCCATAGAGGGGAGAGAGGTGACCTGCGGTAGACACAGAACATAGAGGGGAGAGAGTTGACCTGAGGTAGATAAAGTACATAGAGGGGAGAAAGGTGACCTGAGGTAGACACAGAACATAGAGGGGAGAAAGGTGACCTGAGGTAGACACTGTATATAAAGGGGAGAGAGGTGACCTGAGGTAGACACTGTACATAAAGGGGTGAGAGGTGACCTGAGGTAGACACAGTACATAGAGGGGAGAAAGGTGACCTGAGGTAGACACTGTACATAAATGGGATTAGAGGTGACCTGAGGTGGACACTGTACATAAAGGGATGAGAGGTGACCCGAGGTAGATTAAGTACATAGAGGGGAGAGAGGTGACCTGAGGTGGACACTGTACATAAAGGGATGAGAGGTGACCCGAGGTAGACACAGTACATAGAGTGGAGAGAGGTGACCTGAGGTAGACACTGTACATAGAGGGGAGAGGTCACCGGAGGTAGACACTAAAGGGATGAGAGGTGACCCGAGGTAGACACAGTACATAGAGTGGAGAGAGGTGACCTGAGGTAGACACTGTACATAGAGGGGAGAGGTCACCGGAGGTAGTCATCATACGTACATAATGTAGCCACTAGGGAGAGGGGCTGTAGGGTATCCACAGAACATAATAGCTCAGAGTAAAACAGAGGTAGCTGTATATAGATGGGGAAATGGATCTCCAGGTATACATTGTATGCAGTCACAGCCCGTTTTTTTACATGTTGTTGGGGGTTGGCAAAGTACTTTTTATATAAACCTTCATTCACTTGGTAAAATTGTGGAACTTGCCAAGCAATTGCAAAAAATGCTTGGGGTTAACTTTGAATCTTGTTGATGGTTCTTAACTGCCAATGTCAGATTTAAAGTTGAAAAAAACATTTCCCTTCACTAGGGTAAAATTTCCACTTTGTGAAAATATCAGCAAAGAAAATAATCTTGATCGAGATGTTTCATGGAACCATATCTACTAAATATATGTGTGTATACGTATCTATGAATGAATTCAGGCTCGAGAGTCGAGTCATGATGACCCAGGTATTTACATACAAAAATGTATGCAAAGGGGGTCGTCTACAGGTCACAGCATTAGTACTTACTCGATATTTTTTAGGATATCCTTCTTCACCATAGACCCACAGCAAGGTTTGGATGAAACGTCGACAGTGTAGCAAATGTTGTGGGCAGTGATAGTTGACCCGGCCTTGGTCGTACTGTTGACGTGAACCACATGGTCAGTGCCGTAGCCTTTGCTGCCATTGCTAGCTACCAAGTGTTCCTGTGTGTGAACTTTGTTGTCATTCAAAGGTATGCCATTGAGAGAGAATTGTTCCCGCAGACCACTACTTGGGTTGTTCCCCGACATAACTCACTGCTACCGTCTACCTCCCGATAAAGACTACCCCACGTGCACTCACATACAGAAATCACACACGTGTGTATATTTTGTTATGAAATCTAAAGTAGATCGATCCAAGACATAATGGTCAAGGGGTGAGAGGTTGTCCACGTACGTTACCCGTGTTACTATAGTGAGTATATATATAAGAACACTATTGATATGGTACTTCTAGTCTGTTACTAAGCCATACGTTAATGATATATAAATAACAAAATCTCTAACAATGATTGATGGGTGTATCAGGCAATGCGTGACCACGGCTAAATGTTCTGTCTCACCTCCCACCCGTATCCAAATTTACAATATAGAATCGTTCAGCATACAGCATCACGGAATGGTTCCCTGAATTACATTGGTAGAGCTATTTGTAACCAGAATATTTTGTAATTCACGCCACTTTTCAATTCTTGGTCTCAACAGAATTTACTTTTTGTTTAAAACATAAACTCGATCTAGTCAATCTGAGACCTGACATAGTACACGTGTACTCAGAACGGGACGATACACATGTACTTGGTTTTTGTTAGGTCATCTGTCTCTGAGCTTTAGCTCAAGTGGCCTATTTTGCTATCCGTCTTCTTCAGTCAGCGTGCGTCGTCCGTTAACATTTTACATTTTCAACTTAAGCTGAAATACTGTCAAAGTGTACTAACATCTCCCTGACCAAGTGTTGTTATTTTTCAGGGCGATCAGAAAACCAATGTGGCCGCCACGGCCGCCATTTTGAAAAAAAACTTACAGTGAATCAAGTTTTACTGGCCTGATTAAATCATTGAAACTTGGTAGGAGTGATCGACTCATAGTCCTGGCATTTTTTATTTTTATTTTTTTTTGCGCTGATCAAAAATCCAATATGGCCGCCATTTTGAAAATAATAATTATTTCAAACTTAAAATCAAGTTTCAATAGGCCGATTTAACTGAAACTTAGAATGATCAACTCATAGTCATGACAAACTTAACTTAACGTTATACTTAACTATTTTTTACTCAAATTAGTAGGGATGATTGACATCATTTTCTCTGCTTTATTCACATTTCAACAACAAAAATAAATACTGTAGTACTCTGCAGGTGACCGTTTAGACCCATGGGCCTCTCGTTGGGGTGTCGTCTTACGTAACATACATTTGGTATTTTCCTATATACAGGTAAGGTGTTCGGATGTATGCTAGGTGAGATTTGGTGTCAGTTAGAGAACAATAGGATTTAATTACAGGTAAACTATAGTCTGTACGAATCAGGGGCGGGTCCAGATGAGGGCGTAATGGGCCTTTTCAAAACAAAAACAACAACAAAAATATCGTAATCTGCTAATATTGTATTGAAAAATTGTTGAAATCCAGGAGCTTCTGAGCTTCCCCATGGACCCTCTACCAGGGCAACCGTAAGTACGCCTCCCGTTTATAAAATCCTGGCCTAGGACTATTATACCCTAGAATTTGGAATTTCTCGTTATTGGTTTACTGCTGTTAAGATCCATCCAATCATTTTAATATACCATAGACAATTAATGGAGAGAATTCGGCATAAAAAATGTCAAACCCTGACACTTTAACTATAAAATATACATGCTCCAAGTCAGGAACAATTACATTAGTGCATTTCACAATTATTTTATGTTTTTTAGCAAAAAAAAGGTCTAACAATTTTTTGATTATAAAAATCAAAATATCAAATATCCTAGAAACGCCCCTGCAAATGCTAGTCGTTTCGGGACTTAATCAAGTCGTTTCGGGACATATGCAATTTTCACTTATAATTAACATTTCACTCCCGTTTCATAAAAAGTCATGTAAATACACAATTATGGTCTATGACCTGTATCATGACCTTCCCGTGCTTGTGATCATTATAGTGTTTAACAGATTGCTAGTGCTTGAGGGGATACCTACCAACATTTACCCGACTGACAGTATGTTGTTACCTGATGAAACTAATCTCATTACTAAATACAGATATAGAGGAACTATATAGAGGAATTCCTTGTTTGATATTGTAAAGATATGTTTTCAATTCACTTTATTCTCCGTTATTGTTATTGACATTAAGAGACGAATGAATTAACATTGATTCTAACAATGTTTTAAGCATTTTGTTTTTGCTATATTGAAATTAAATTTCATGAAAGTAAAAAACGTGAAACAGGTAGAATGTATTTTATACATGTGAATTAATTCATCAAATCCAGCAATATAGTTTGAACGATGTTTTTATGTTGTGTATTTGTGTCTGTATGAATATTATATATACGACACTAAATAAAGCTTCTTGTATCTTGTATTATATATATTTATTCATGAGTCATTAAAATCATGAAATGGTAAATGTATGAAGGGAGAAGTCTATGATAAGTTGTAATAATTTGTATCCAATCGATTGTTTACGTTTAGTTGACATTAAAATATGTTTAAGGAAAAAAGACAATGGTATCTACGGAACATACAAAAAAATGAAAAATCCCGAAACGACTTTTGACATGTCCCGAAACGACCCGAAAAAAGTCCCGAAACGACTAATCCCTTACTG
The DNA here is from genome assembly GCF_002113885.1 of Mizuhopecten yessoensis. NCBI lineage: Eukaryota > Metazoa > Mollusca > Bivalvia > Pectinida > Pectinidae > Mizuhopecten > Mizuhopecten yessoensis. The sequence continues at coordinate 30,922 of NW_018479897.1, read as the reverse complement.
TGTGTACGGTCATCCCTTACTGTGTGTACAGTCATCCTTTTCTGTGTGTACGGTCATCCCTTACTGTGTGTACGGTCATCCCTTACTGTGTGTACGGTCATTCCTTACTGTTTGTACGGTCACCCCTTACTGTGTGTACAGTCATCCCTTACTGTGTGTACATTCATCCCTTACTGTGTGTACGGTCATCCCTTACTGTGTGTACGGTCATCCCTTACTGCCTGTACGGTCATGCCTTAATGTGTGTACGGTCATCCCTTACTGTGTGTACGGTCATCCCTTACTGTGTGTACGGTCATCCCGTACTGTGTGTACAGTCACCCCTAACTGTGTGTACGGTCACCCCTTACTGTGTGTACGGTCATCCCTTACTGTGTGTACAGTCACACCTTACTGTGTGTACGGTCATCCCTTACTGTGTGTACAGTCACCCCTTACTGTGTGTAAGGTCATCCCTAAACCTTGTGAACGATCATCCCATTACTGTATGTACAGTCATCCCTATACTTTGTGAACGGTCATCCCTATACTTTGTGTTCGATCAGCCCTGTACTGTGTGTACTGCAATCCCTATACTTTGTGTACGATCATTCATGTACTGTGTGTACGGTCATCCATGTACTATATATATGATAATCCATGTACAGTGTGTACGAACATCCCTATACTTTGTGTACGATCATCCCTGTACTGTGTGTACGGTCATCCCTGTATTGTATGTACGATCATCATTGTACTGTGTGAACGATTATCCATGTATTGAGTGTACGGTCATTTCTGTACTGTCTGTTCGATCATCCCTGTGCTGTGTGTACGGTCATCCGTTACAAGAAAACGTGAATATCATGTCATTTAGCTGCTGTTATCATCATTTTACTCCACATAGCAGTACGGTTATCAACGGTAAAAATATATAAAAGGTTATAAATCCATCGTTTCTTCACCAATCTAAATCTCTCTTAAAATACACTATCTACATTACTGTGAATCAGTAGCATTACGATGTTTATATCTTTGTGAAATTTGTTATATCATACACGCTTATATAACTATAACACGGTAACGTAGGTATTATTTTATATAAATATAGGTGATGTCTGCAACTGTTGCTACAGTTACGGGTATCCGCTAAACAACAATGCATACATTGCAAACATTTACAACAAAAATGCGTGCTATTTACGTGACGGCATTTCTTATTTGTGAAGTTACGTTGTCATACTTACTACGCGTTAATGAAATAACATTTGTAAATAGCAACCAGAAGTCAATAGTACGCGAAAGTACGTTATACTATTAAGTAGAGAAGAAGATACATCTATACAAGCCCCGGCTTACCATTGATGTCAACTGAGCGAAACTGAGCGAAAATATTATTTCCTTATTCAGTCGATAAGTTGCAGATTTTGAACACGAATTATGAATGATAACCTAGTCAACTTGAATAGAATTATTGAACAATGCATTCATATGATTTTAAACAACTATAGCTCTTAGCAAATTTCTACTTAGCGGTGCACTCACCCTGGACGAAGACCTTTTCATTACGTATAGGTTGGTGACACAGTATTCCTCGTTTACTTACGATTCACACTAAAACATATCTACACCTTGTACCTACACGTGGTAATCACCCTATCTGTGTTATCACGATGCGTTCACTAACCCCGACTCTATTATCTAATACAACTGACATGATACGATATTCACAATTCAGTCACCCCGACTCTTTTATCTATAGTTGACATGATTACGATGTTCATAAGTAACAGGATTTTGTTTTACAAGGGTTAACCCGCATGTTTAACTAGAGTAGGGGGTTTGATTGAGTGCTTCTGTTTAATTAATACGAAAGATAATTTAGACATATCCCTATCTCTTCTCTATGAAATGCTAATTAATAATTACTCTGACAAAACATAACTTAGACCATTAAACAAGTTTAATGGTTATCATGTTATCTTCATTCTTTTTTTCTGTCTTTCTCTTCTTCCTAATATTGTGGGGCTGCGATTGCCAGGTTGTCAATTAGGTGTCGGACACTCTGCTACAACTATAGCTATCCCTCCACTACAGGGTCGTGGGTTCGAGACCTTCGTGAGGCAGTCGCCAGGTCCTGTCAACTCCTGAACTCCACTAAACCAAACCATTATACCAAAAATAAATTCTCAACACTCATTTTTTTTCTGAACTCCGCATATAATCATTAACTCAAAAGAATGGATTTTTGATGAAACATTTCTCAACTCGGCTAAGTATCAATCAAATTAATCGCGTTTGTTATCCGAACTTATATCCCGGTCTGACTCATATCCGTCCTGCACGCACAATTTCCGCACAACACCCGCTAACACAGTATATGTATACGGTACACTTACGTATTATGTATACTTATAAAAATAATAATAATTCGAGGTTCTTATATATACCGCTTTATCACAACCTAGTTCCTAGGTCGTCTCAAAGCGGTACACAAATTATTGCAACCAGCCAATACCTTTCTCAACTCCCTGGGGAGCATACAGCCGGAGCTGCCATTTCGGCGCTCACAGCTAGCATTCAACAATTCTATCATTGAACCACGTACTCATTTACAGCTGAGTAGACTGGAACAAGCGGAGCAAAATATCTTGCTCAAGGATACAACGCCGTGCCGTGACTCCGGTCACGAGCCCGGCGTCGCGTCCTACCACTAACGTTAGACTATACCGTGCCTCCTATACAATGTAATGTATATATGTATTCTGCAAGCCTGTCGTCAGTTATCGGAACCATAGAATGGCATTGTATCAAAGTAATAAAGGATTGTATCCGATATACAAACGACTATGAATTGACAACACTAGGATAACAATGTGTCAAGGAATTATAGAAAGTAAACAATATACTCTACCTTTTTGGTTGTCTTGAAACGAAACCTATACTGTGATATCTGTCATCACAGTGTTTTGTAAATATTCATTACAGCTTTCATAGAATAATACCACGGACTAAGATAGCACGTCATAAAACATACAATGTACATAGCATTGATTAGAAAGATAACTTGACTGAAATATGAAAATTTTGTACGAACTGAAACATGCATATACATATATTAACTATAAATTAGTAGTGAATAGTACATATATATAGCAAAATCAAAATTATTTTTGTTTTTAATGAATGAACGGGGAAAAAACGCAGTTCAATCCGTATTTATTTGGTAAATACTCCTGTGCGATTTGAGCGATCCCTACCGTTATACATATGCTGGCAATATGTGGTGGCCTCAGTTTTTGACCCAACTGGACCATTTCAACTTTCTAAACGCAAGCGCCCCAAAGTCTTAGGCGGATGTGAGAAAGGAACGACAACTCTTGGTTGAATGATAAGAAGTTGCGGACTGAAGTAAGTGGAAATGTTCGAAATGATTTTGTTGGTTTAGATTTTGCAATTGTTCTTTTCCATTTAAATTACATAGTTTGATAAGTCTTAAATAATTTGCTTCATTCTTATTGGACAAGGTCCAAAAAGCACCGTACTGTAATGTAGAATCAGCGATCAGAACGGGGTAAACTGAAATCTACTTTCGCTTTGACCTCATCGAGTACATCTAACGTATAGGTAACTTACGTGACGTTTTGTTGACACTGAATAAATAGTATACGGAGAGATGGTGTTTTATTACGTGCATACGCCTTTTTTCTATGATTAAGGCGGTATCTCGTACTTGTCATAATGTACCTGTAGATGTCATTTAATGGATTTATGCTTATGAATGTATAGATAAAATATCTCTCAAAATTACATTCATGAATGATGATAAAGTTTATTATGGATGCTTTTAAGTTCTATTTGAATCACAGAACAGCTTTACATATTGAAATGGGTAACTGTTAGTGCATAGCTGTTTACTGTGCTGTGCAATACTCACTATGCAATTGGAAACATAAACCTATTGAATATAAAAGGTTGTCCTGGATTATAACCATAACTTTTAATAACTCAAGGAATCATAATACAGGGTGTAACAGGTAAGAGAATAGTGTGCTTCCACGATCCCTAGGTTCCTAGTCGGACACTCTACCACTGAGCTAAAGGGAATCTTGAAGCTTGAAGGCGACCATAATCCTATGTACAATTAAAATCTGCCACACAGGGTATTGTTGCTAGCTACTGTAGACCTTATATCCCGTTCTTATTAAGAACTGAAATTTACAGGGAGAAAAACTCTTAGACAAGTACATGTAGTTAAGTGCAATGTAAGCACATGTATCTTGTAATAGTCATGGAATTTCTCAAAGTATAAGCAAAACGTTGTTTGAAATCCTGCAGCATATATATTAATTAGACTTGTGTCAGCTTCTACCGTGTATCTATGTACATGTTGTATGATACCCTTATAAATATACTGTATGCATGTTTATGAAGCCCCTAACTGTATATGTATGTCTGGTACGAGGCCCCTATAGTTTATGTATTTAACAGAGGTCAATTTTTTTTAAATGCCTCCTCTGATGATTGGACCCAGAACCTCTGGCTTATATTAGAGTCTGATGCTCTACCTAGAAAGGTAAAGAGAAATTCACCTGAGCCGAGTTGGTAGGAAGCAGCTAGTAATTTACCTTGTTGACATACTCCCCTTCCTGGAAAGAATTTGTCCGGAGTTTCCAGTCGTCATAGTAATTCTTATGGAAGTATTCCTGAGTATTTTTGTCAATGTTTCCTGAGTTTCTACATGGGAACCATTATCTAACCCAAGTCCTTATCTTTTTAGTGCCTGAGCCTCCCCTAGGGATCAAACCCAAGACCTCTGGTTTACTAGTCGGATGCTCTACTGAAAGAGAAATTCTCCTTAGCTGAGTCAGTAGAAAGCAGCTGGTATTTTACCAGGGTGACATTATTATGTTTAATGAGGCCACTATTCTGTCCAGTACACCTGTTTTGTAAGAGGCCTAGCATCATAACTATGTTGTGTGAGGCCCCTACTCTGTTGGTGTTTTCTTTTGCTATATGAGTCCGTAACTTTTTATGTGTGTTTTGTGTCATTACAGGTAGACCTGGTACCCTTTATGTGTGTTTTGTGTCATTACAGGTAGAGCTGGTACCCTTTATGTGTGTTTTGTGTCATTACATGTAGACCTGGTTCCTTTTATGTGTGTTTTGTGTCATTACAGGTAGAGCTGGTACCCTTTATGTGTGTTTTGTGTCATTACATGTAGACCTGGTACCCTTTATGTGTGTTTTGTGTCATTACAGGTAGACCTGGTAACCCTGTTGGACACTGGGCTGTAGGTACATGTAGACAGTGTTCACACAGACAACATGAGGTTAACAGCACTGGGTCCTCAGATGCATCTGTGTTTGAGGGCACTGCTCCCGGGTGTGGGTACCTCTGTGGCCAGAGGAAATTATCACAGTGAAAGGTCAAGGTCATTGTTGGGTTTTCATGGTTGTAGGACTTACGGAAATCAAATAATAGACTCTCATGAAAGATTTGAGGATTATGAATGGCATAGAAAGTGGATGGAAAGTCAATCCAGGAAAGAAAACCTCCCTGAGTACTATAATTTTGCTGGAGATGCAATTGACAGATGGGCAGCACTAGAGAAGGTGAGACAATGCACATCCATCAGTATGTATGATAATATCAACAGCCAACAGTCTATATTATAACAAGTTTATCAATGTATAATAGCACATTTTACAACTTCATTTTGTATTATGTGTAAAGCATTACAGGTAGTTTGGAAATTATATCTCAGCTAATTTTGATATGATTTGACGTTTGTATCAGACAGGAGCACGGCAATCATCCAATCCTGCTTTATGGATAACAAACGATGAGGGCGAAGACCGCACTTGGAGCTTTCAGGATCTGTCTACTGTGTCAAAGAGGTATTGGGTTGCCTTAACTGGTTACTTGACAGGATGCTTGTTACCATGGTTGCTAAAGCATTAAAAAAAAGAAAACTTTATGTTAGAACAATTGCAAAACAACTTATATCAGCTTACATTAATCACTCTTGTTGACTCCGATAGTAGCACAAGGGGTCTTACCAAAGTCTGTCTTCTATAAGCTCTTCAGGTTTTCAAAAGACATTGGTAATATCAACTGACAATTTGCCTGTAACAATTCTTGATTAAGTTAATTGTTAATTTACCTGTAGGTATATTTACAGTGATAAAATCATTTGGCAATTTACCTGTAATTACAACATACTAAAAATCCACTGAATTTACCTGTAAATGCATACTGGTATTTGTTGATCAACATAACACTGTTAATTTAAATGTAAATATATGCATTGTGATTAAATCAAATGAATACTTACCTTTTAATGCATGTACATGTATAGTAATAAATTTAATTGACAATTTTCCTATAAATACATATACATGTACAGTGATAAATATACCTAATTGACCATATACTTTTTAATACATGTATGGTGATCCGAATATCAACCTGGTTCTTGTTACTAATAGTTAAGTATATATAACTTTTTATGTTCCTATTTTTCATTTAATAGTATTATATACAATGTATACAGTTATATTTCTAAAATCACTGGCTAGGTACTTTGTGACTGGGATACCTACTGTTACACCAAGTACATGATTTTTGTTTTAGGACAGCCAATGTGCTTATCCACAAGTGTGGCCTTGACCCCGGGGATAAGCTCATCCTCATCCTTCCGCGAGTCCCGGAGTGGTGGTTCGTCAATGTGGCAGCAATAAGAGCGGGTAATATTAAGTCACCTGACATCACTTACATTCTTCATTGTGTAGAAGGTCTTCATTTTAGGATTTTCCTGAATAGCTTAATAGCGCGAGTGTTTGTATGATCACTAATGCACAGTTTTATTTATAGGTTTGATACTGAGTGCAGGAACAGTGTTACTGCGTCCAAAGGACATCAAACACCGTATCCAGCTATCGGGGGCCAAGTGTATAGTGGCGGACAGACTGTCGATGGACAACGTGGACAAGGTCAGACATCGTACTTACAGTGTCATGTACAAGGGGTCAACTTCTTCATCATCCCACTTCAGTATTAAACACCCATCCTACCATACCGACCAACAACCTCCATCACGCCATCACGCCATCACCACAACACAAATACCTGTCTGTCTTAGCCCAAACCAATAATACTGATGATTACAAAAGCTTATCCCTTTGATTTTATTTGCAGATTGCAGATGAGTGCCCTTCACTGAAATCCAAAGTTTTTGTTGGCAGTAGATCAGAAACAAGGTAGATATATAGAATAAAGAAGAAAAAGTAATAACATGATGCAATAGATCCACCTTACACTGTGTTGATATTAAGTCAGAAACAAGGTAGATACACAGAGTAGGCACTAGATATTGGATTCCACTTAATATCATGTTGGCAGTAGGTCAGAATCAAGGTAGATATATAGAGTAAATGCTAGTTAATACAACTAATTCCATTTAATATCATTTTGCTAATGTCACATTTCAGTTGATACATATATTCCTAAAACATGTTTTCTATTAGATGTATGTACATATTTTCTGTTAGATGTATGTACATGTTTTCTGTTAGATGTATGTACATTTTAAGGAGCTTTTGCTTTTTATACTCTTTATACTCTTTTTTATCATGTTCTATTAATCACATGTGAAAATTATAAACTCTACAGGATTATTTGTTTTAATGACCAGGAAGGGGTCCATTGGTTTATGTAAAACAATTAACCAAGCATTCTGTGAAAAGTTTTGTTGTGATATGATAAGGGTGGATTGATATGTGGTGTTTATGAATGATGTTTACTAAAAGTGTTTAGTTTTCACAGAAAATGTCTTAATGTCCCATCAATTTCTATCTTGTTTACCTCTAATAAATAACACAAAAAGACCATTAAAATGACTGTTAAGAAGAATAAAAGTATTTGCAAAAGTCGGAAATGTAACTTTCAATTCTGAAAGCAAATTGGTGAGCCTATCTTCCATCTTATTGTTCCAAATTTTTCTTTATTAGAAGTTATAAACAAGAGTCCCAATGGGCCTGCATCGCTCACCTGGTATTGATCTCTCACTTGTAACCTTAAAAGTGATCTAAAATAAAGCTACAGGCAAAATATCAGTATTTATGACTAAGAGTCATTCAAAAGAAACTGTTGAAAGATTTTAAAACCTTTGACCCCTGTGACCTTGAAAGTCAAACAAGATCATTACATCTTTTGGTTATTCAGGAGAAGAATTTTTAGGACAATTAACCCCTGTGACCTTGAATATGAGTGAAGGTCATTCATTTGAACAAACTTGGTAGCCCTTCATCCCAGCATGCTACTTGCCAAATATCATCACCCTGGGCCTTTTGGTCATTAACAAGAAGTTTTTTAAAGTAAAATATTGACTCTTCGGGCCAGGTGAACTAAAAAAGGGGGTTTGTAAGAATGTGTACAGTCAAACCTGTTCATAGAGACTAATCCTTTATAGTAGATTTTTGGAACCACAATTATCAGATAGGAACGATGTATACTTCAATATTGAATGATTCACCATAGAAAAGTGTATCCCACTAAATCGTCACTGTACCAGTATTAGTTTCTTTTTACTTTAAAGGTGAAACAGATGATGCTTGTTAAATACCTTGTTTTGTGTATTTCCAATAGGCCTGGTTGGCTTAACTTTGAAGATGTGCTGTCTAAAGCCAGTGATGAATTTCAGGTATGACCATTTATAAAATTAAATAATATATTGTTTAAAATTAACAGTAGTACAAAGTAAGATTTCCATGTTTGTGAGATTGATAAGCAGGTAGTGTATATCACCTTCTTCTATAGAATGATGATGTATTTTCTTAGGGTTAGAAACGAACTTATTTTGAAATTATATATATCTTTATTTTCCAATTGTAGACAGTAAAATCAAAATTCAATGATCCAATGACAGTGTTTTTTACGAGCGGAACAACAGGGTCTCCCAAGATGGCTCAGCACACCCACGGTAGCTATGGATACGGTAACATCATCACAGCAAGGTAAACATCAAACACTCAAATCGTTTTCTGTTCCATTCCCTGTCTTTCAAACTTTGTGCACTGGCCTGATGACCTGTTAACTACTGGGGTATATCCTAGCTTGATACATGTACTGCATATAAATTTGAGAAGCTGAGTATAGGGATTTCTTTTGTGTAGAAATTCCAGAAGACAAACATTGATCTGCTACTCCCCATGCAACAACTGAAGTAAAAGCAATGAAGAAATAACCTGTTAATATAAATCCTATACCCGAAATATACAGTGGAGAGCTAATTATTGATAATAGTAACCCAGATAAGTGTTAGTTCAGAGATACTGGTCGTTCAGATAAGTGTTAGTTTAGAGATACTGGTCGTTCAGATAAGTGTTAATTCAGAGATACTGATCATTCAGTATTAGAACAAGCAGTGTATTGGGTGACAAGATCTAGGTTTGAATAATTGAAAATTGGCATAATTTGGGTTTTGATTATCAGTGTTTATTCTGTGCATGTATATGGAATTAAGACACAACCTCTTGAAATCATAGGCAGTGAAAGTGTACCTGTAATGTACTTTACGAGACACCTGACAATATAAAGACACCTGACTTTATGGTTATCTAATTACCTTATAAGGACACATGACTTTATATAATTAAGGCATCTGACCTCAGCAACACCATACTTTATGGACATCTGACTTAGATATCTGGTAATATTCTACATGGTTTTTACTATCTATACATGCAGGTACTTCCTGCAGACAACGGAACAAGATGTGGTGTGGAATATGTCAGACACGGGATGGGCCAAGTCGGCCTGGAGCAGCCTTTTTGCTCCCTGGTTACAGGGCTCCTGTGTTTTTGCCCACAACACAGACAAGTTTGACCCGGTATCAACACTTAAGGTAAGTCTGGGGAGAGTAGCACTGTCAATTTTACAGGAGTAAAAGTGTCAGAACACAGGAGGTTGCTTTTCATATTCTTCCATTTTCTCTTGGTGTAAGAGTTGTAAAAACGACTGGTTCAAAATTGACAGTCATAACAAATAAAAATTCTCACACTGGAATTACATAATGATGATGTCACCCTGGTAAAATACCAGCCACTTCCTACCGACTGGGCTAGGAAGAATTTCTCTTTAACTCATTGGGTAGAGCGTAAGACTAGTAAGTCAAAGGTCCCAGGTTCGACTTCTGGCAGAGGCATTACAAAAATAATGACCTAGGTTACACTGAAAGAAAGCATGTGTTGAATAAAAACATACTTCTTTAGTATACATCTAATAACCATCTAATTGACCTTGAAGTGAACATCACCAAGACCGAATTATTCGCACTGCACATTTTCTGTTTGTTTGTGTATTTGTTATGCTTCAAGGACAAGTTTTGGTGGATGGGTGGGTTAGGGTTATGCTTCAAGGCATGTTCAAGCCAGCCATCAGTGTGTTTTATGTCTGTGTTATAGGGTTCAAACCTCTGTGTTGTAGATATTGGAGACAAAGCCAGCCATCAGTGTGTTTTATGTCTGTGTTATAGGGTTCAATCCTCTGTGTTGTAGATATTGGAGACAAAGCCAGCCATCAGTGTGTTTTATGTCTGTGTTATAGGGTTCAATCCTCTGTGTTGTAGATATTGGAGACAAAGCCAGCCATCAGTGTGTTTTATGTCTGTGTTATAGGGTTCAATCCTCTGTGTTGTAGATATTGGAGACAAAGCCAGCCATCAGTGTGTTTTATGTCTGTGTTATAGGGTTCAATCCTCTGTGTTGTAGATATTGGAGACAAAGCCAGCCATCAGTGTGTTTTATGTCTGTGTTATAGGGTTCAATCCTCTGTGTTGTAGATATTGGAGACAAAGCCAGCCATCAGTGTGTTTTATGTCTGTGTTATAGGGTTCAATCCTCTGTGTTGTAGATATTGGAGACAAAGCCAGCCATCAGTGTGTTTTATGTCTGTGTTATAGGGTTCAATCCTCTGTGTTGTAGATATTGGAGACAAAGCCAGCCATCAGTGTGTTTTATGTCTGTGTTATAGGGTTCAATCCTCTGTGTTGTAGATATTGGAGACAAAGCCAGCCATCAGTGTGTTTTATGTCTGTGTTATAGGGTTCAATCCTCTGTGTTGTAGATATTGGAGACAAAGCCAGCCATCAGTGTGTTTTATGTCTGTGTTATAGGGTTCAATCCTCTGTGTTGTAGATATTGGAGACAAAGCCAGCCATCAGTGTGTTTTATGTCTGTGTTATAGGGTTCAATCCTCTGTGTTGTAGATATTGGAGACAAAGCCAGCCATCAGTGTGTTTTATGTCTGTGTTATAGGGTTCAATCCTCTGTGTTGTAGATATTGGAGACAAAGCCAGCCATCAGTGTGTTTTATGTCTGTGTTATAGGGTTCAATCCTCTGTGTTGTAGATATTGGAGACAAAGCCAGCCATCAGTGTGTTTTATGTCTGTGTTATAGGGTTCAATCCTCTGTGTTGTAGATATTGGAGACAAAGCCAGCCATCAGTGTGTTTTATGTCTGTGTTATAGGGTTCAATCCTCTGTGTTGTAGATATTGGAGACAAAGCCAGCCATCAGTGTGTTTTATGTCTGTGTTATAGGGTTCAATCCTCTGTGTTGTAGATATTGGAGACAAAGCCAGCCATCAGTGTGTTTTATGTCTGTGTTATAGGGTTCAATCCTCTGTGTTGTAGATATTGGAGACAAAGCCAGCCATCAGTGTGTTTTATGTCTGTGTTATAGGGTTCAATCCTCTGTGTTGTAGATATTGGAGACAAAGCCAGCCATCAGTGTGTTTTATGTCTGTGTTATAGGGTTCAATCCTCTGTGTTGTAGATATTGGAGACAAAGCCAGCCATCAGTGTGTTTTATGTCTGTGTTATAGGGTTCAATCCTCTGTGTTGTAGATATTGGAGACAAAGCCAGCCATCAGTGTGTTTTATGTCTGTGTTATAGGGTTCAATCCTCTGTGTTGTAGATATTGGAGACAAAGCCAGCCATCAGTGTGTTTTATGTCTGTGTTATAGGGTTCAATCCTCTGTGTTGTAGATATTGGAGACAAAGCCAGCCATCAGTGTGTTTTATGTCTGTGTTATAGGGTTCAATCCTCTGTGTTGTAGATATTGGAGACAAAGCCAGCCATCAGTGTGTTTTATGTCTGTGTTATAGGGTTCAATCCTCTGTGTTGTAGATATTGGAGACAAAGCCAGCCATCAGTGTGTTTTATGTCTGTGTTATAGGGTTCAATCCTCTGTGTTGTAGATATTGGAGACAAAGCCAGCCATCAGTGTGTTTTATGTCTGTGTTATAGGGTTCAATCCTCTGTGTTGTAGATATTGGAGACAAAGCCAGCCATCAGTGTGTTTTATGTCTGTGTTATAGGGTTCAATCCTCTGTGTTGTAGATATTGGAGACAAAGCCAGCCATCAGTGTGTTTTATGTCTGTGTTATAGGGTTCAATCCTCTGTGTTGTAGATATTGGAGACAAAGCCAGCCATCAGTGTGTTTTATGTCTGTGTTATAGGGTTCAATCCTCTGTGTTGTAGATATTGGAGACAAAGCCAGCCATCAGTGTGTTTTATGTCTGTGTTATAGGGTTCAATCCTCTGTGTTGTAGATATTGGAGACAAAGCCAGCCATCAGTGTGTTTTATGTCTGTGTTATAGGGTTCAATCCTCTGTGTTGTAGATATTGGAGACAAAGCCAGCCATCAGTGTGTTTTATGTCTGTGTTATAGGGTTCAATCCTCTGTGTTGTAGATATTGGAGACAAAGCCAGCCATCAGTGTGTTTTATGTCTGTGTTATAGGGTTCAATCCTCTGTGTTGTAGATATTGGAGACAAAGCCAGCCATCAGTGTGTTTTATGTCTGTGTTATAGGGTTCAATCCTCTGTGTTGTAGATATTGGAGACAAAGCCAGCCATCAGTGTGTTTTATGTCTGTGTTATAGGGTTCAATCCTCTGTGTTGTAGATATTGGAGACAAAGCCAGCCATCAGTGTGTTTTATGTCTGTGTTATAGGGTTCAATCCTCTGTGTTGTAGATATTGGAGACAAAGCCAGCCATCAGTGTGTTTTATGTCTGTGTTATAGGGTTCAATCCTCTGTGTTGTAGATATTGGAGACAAAGCCAGCCATCAGTGTGTTTTATGTCTGTGTTATAGGGTTCAATCCTCTGTGTTGTAGATATTGGAGACAAAGCCAGCCATCAGTGTGTTTTATGTCTGTGTTATAGGGTTCAATCCTCTGTGTTGTAGATATTGGAGACAAAGCCAGCCATCAGTGTGTTTTATGTCTGTGTTATAGGGTTCAATCCTCTGTGTTGTAGATATTGGAGACAAAGCCAGCCATCAGTGTGTTTTATGTCTGTGTTATAGGGTTCAATCCTCTGTGTTGTAGATATTGGAGACAAAGCCAGCCATCAGTGTGTTTTATGTCTGTGTTATAGGGTTCAATCCTCTGTGTTGTAGATATTGGAGACAAAGCCAGCCATCAGTGTGTTTTATGTCTGTGTTATAGGGTTCAATCCTCTGTGTTGTAGATATTGGAGACAAAGCCAGCCATCAGTGTGTTTTATGTCTGTGTTATAGGGTTCAATCCTCTGTGTTGTAGATATTGGAGACAAAGCCAGCCATCAGTGTGTTTTATGTCTGTGTTATAGGGTTCAATCCTCTGTGTTGTAGATATTGGAGACAAAGCCAGCCATCAGTGTGTTTTATGTCTGTGTTATAGGGTTCAATCCTCTGTGTTGTAGATATTGGAGACAAAGCCAGCCATCAGTGTGTTTTATGTCTGTGTTATAGGGTTCAATCCTCTGTGTTGTAGATATTGGAGACAAAGCCAGCCATCAGTGTGTTTTATGTCTGTGTTATAGGGTTCAATTCTCTGTGTTGTAGATATTGGAGACAAAGCCAGCCATCAGTGTGTTTTGTGCTGCTCCCACAGCAGTGAGGTTCCTGGTCCAGCACCCACTCCGTCAGTACAAACATGGGAAGCTACACTGTGTCAGTGCTGGGGAACCTGTGGTTTGTACATTGTCCTACAATGTGTACTGTTTTACCATCAGATTTATTCAAATCTGGCTCATTGGATTGATCACTACATAACTCCATTGCTAATTTGTTAATGTGGGCACAGTTCTCATGGCAATTGATGTGAACATAATTATATTTACCAATCTATGCAAAATTAGACTTTCTTGTTGATTCACACATAATTGTTTATTAATAATCTGTAGTTTAAGCTTTAAATGAATACAAAATATGTTGCTGTTATGTTTTATCAGACCCTTTGTCTTGTTTATGAGGTAATAACTGAGGATAAGCTAACATTTCACAGTTTAAATGAGTGTCACGTTTTGTAAATTTCCTGTACATGTGCTCCTGTTATAAACCAGACGAAATAGAAAGCCAAACCTTGAAGCAGTTTTTATTCTGTATTAATATTGGGAACTTTTGGCTATTCTGTGATATCATTGAGAACACATATAGATATCAGTACACACATGCACAGCATTCAACTAAGGTATTCTCTGAAGAACTTTCTGTTTGTGTGACATAGAACCCAGAGCTGCTGCAGGAGTGGAAAACAGGGACAGGACTGGACTTGTACGAGGGCTACGGTCAGACAGAAACAGTACGTTACAACTATCCTACTCTATAGTATATGTCACAATTAACTTTTTCTCCATAGACACCTATTGTGTGTCACAATTAACTTTTTCTCCATAGACACCTATCGTGTGTCACAATTAACTTTTTCTCCATAGACACCTATCGTGTGTCACAATTAACTTTTTCTCCAAAGACACCTAGCTATCGTGTGTCACAATTAACTTTTTCTCCATAGACACCTATCGTGTGTCACAATTAACTTTTTCTCCATAGACACCTATCGTGTGTCACAATTAACTTTTTCTCCATAGACACCTATCGTGTGTCACAATTAACTTTTTCTCCATAGACACCTATCGTGTGTCACAATTAACTTTTTCTCCATAGACACCTATCGTGTGTCACAATTAACTTTTTCTCCATAGACACCTAGCTATCGTGTGTCACAATTAACTTTTTCTCCATAGACACCTATCGTGTGTCACAATTAACTTTTTCTCCATAGACACCTATCGTGTGTCACAATTAACTTTTTCTCCATAGACACCTATCGTGTGTCACAATTAACTTTTTCTCCATAGACACCTAGCTATCGTGTGTCACAATTAACTTTTTCTCCATAGACACCTATCGTGTGTCACAATTAACTTTTTCTCCATAGACACCTAGCTATCGTGTGTCACAATTAACTTTTTCTCCATAGACACCTATCGTGTGTCACAATTAACTTTTTCTCCATAGACACCTAGCTATCGTGTGTCACAATTAACTTTTTCTCCATAGACACCTATCGTGTGTCACAATTAACTTTTTCTCCATAGACACCTATCGTATGTCACAATTAACTTTTTCTCCAAAGACACCTAGCTATTGTGTGTCACAATTAACTCTTTCTCCATAGACACCTAGCTATCGTGTGTCACAATTAACTTTTTCTCCATAGACCCCTAGCTATCGTGTGTCCCAATTAACTTTTTCTCCGTATACACCTATCGTGTGTCACAATTAACTTATTCTCCAAAGACACCTAGCTATTGGGTGTCACAATTAACTCTTTCTCCCTAGACACCTAGCTATCGTGGGACACAATTAACTTTTTCTCCATAGACACCTATCGTGTGTCACAATTAACCTTCTATCTCTATAGACATAGATGTTATGTCACAGTTAATTACCTATCAATTCTGATAGGTAGAGATTGTATATCGCAATTAACTTACTCTATATGTTCAGCGACACTACCTTACAATTAACGTAATCTCTCTTACTCTCTAGCTGTGTATGGTCAGCCAGACACATTAGGTCACACTTTCTTCCTTACTTTGTATGGTCAGAGATTGTATGTCTCACCTACTTCACTCTATCAACAGAGATGGTCAAATTTGTCTTGATTCATAAGCATGTTTCATGTCTCATAACCATTAACTTAAATCAAACTGAATCTGTTGATTTACAGACCTTTCTATGTGGAACATATCCTATGATGGAGAACAGACCAGGATCTATGGGGAAAGCTGCCCCAGGGATTGACTTAAAGGTACGTATGTAGGGTATCTTTATGGAGAGGGTTAGACAAAGAAAGTATCTTTGGAGCAACTGTTCCTATATATAATGCTATATAATGTATTTTAAGAGAGAGTGATGGAAATTTATAAAAGGAGAAATTCTTAGAATGTCTTTATCAGGAATAGTTGTATTAAGTTATGTACTTTTATTCTCATTAATTGTTTTGCAGATTGTGGACGACAATGGGGTAGAATTACCACCAAACACAGAGGGTAACATCGGAATCAATACCAACAACTACCGCCCCATAGGGCTCTTCTCTGGCTATGTGGTAAATATCACTATTAGGAACTGTTAAAGTGAACTAGATGTATAATTAATAATTACAAGCTTTATTGATCAATCTTATCTTACAATGTGTAGCATAGTTACTCTGACGTGTGTTATGTTATTGATGCCAGGGCGATCCGGATCGTACAGCCTCAGTGTTCCAGGGTGGATACTACTTGACGGGAGATCGTGCCAAGATTGACGAAGACGGATACGTGTGGTTCATTGGACGAGCTGATGATGTCATCCTCACATCAGGGTAGGTGAAGACCATACAAGGAAATGTTAGCCATAGTTTGATATTTGCCATTTTACTCACAGTTTTTATTACAAGGCAAAAATGTAATATGATAAATTATTAATTATGTTTCTAGAATGAGGGCAAAATAAAAACTGGTAAAAGTTTGTTTATTGTTGAAGGGTCAATGTTTATATGGCAAAAGATTCCTTGAATACACAATTTGTAAGTGTCCTGCCCCAATATGTGTGAAGTTATAGCCTTTTGTTCTCTGTACATTAGTTTCACTGGGACATAATTTGTAACTCATGGAACCTGTCGCATGTAATTGCCAAATTTTGTATCAAGTTTTTCTTTTACATCGAAGAGAATCACACACTGAAATCACATTTAGTTTAGTTTAAACATATTTCTTGACAAAGGCAAAAAGTTTGGGCATAAGTTACATTCGAACATTATGAAAGTCTTTTCCTTAATTCCTTATATACAGAGTTATGACCCTTTGTTTATTTGTTATGTTGTGGTTTGCATGGAGGTGTGGGACTATGGATAGATAGCTTGGTACTAATTTTGTTAGATATAACCAATACAAAGAAAATATAGACTTGTCTCTAAATACAGAATATATACACCTTTGTCTTTAATACCATGCAACCTTCCTAGATATAGCCAATACCAAATAAGTATATTTACAGTTTACCCCACCTTTGTCTAACAGGTACAGAATAGGGCCATTTGAGGTGGAGAGTTCACTGATAGAACACCCGTCTGTGTTAGAGTCGGCTGTGGTCAGTAGTCCCGACTCAGTCCGAGGAGAGGTGAGTAACCATGGGTGGATTTTCGTGACCTGGGTGTAGTGGTTCCTCTGTAATACAGATACTATATACCAGCTGGTCAGCATAAAGATAAGGTATGATGGTTTTGCAGTTAAACATACAATTTTTGTTTTGACAATTTGAAAATAAATTGATTTTGAAGTATTAAGGGGAATCCATCAGATACAAATTTGGTATTTATTGTGGTAAATCTTATGTATGTGTTGTGGAACTGGACTGGGTCGATCGTTGGCAACCAGGTAGCTCAACTGATAGATCATCTGCCTAGAGTTTGGAAGGTCCCGGGTTCGAACCCCGGTCTGGCCGTGCATTTTTCCTCTCCTGTAACATGTACATATGCAATTAGAGGTGTTGGTTTATATTACAACACATATACTATGTTGTTGGTTTGTGTTACAACACATATACTATGTTGTTGGTTTATATTACAACACACATACTATGTTGTTGGTTTGTGTTACAATACATATTCTATGTTGTTGGTTTGTGTTACAACACATATACTATGTTGTTG
>NW_018479897.1:4986-6726 GCF_002113885.1 Mizuhopecten yessoensis | reverse complement strand
GTTGTTGGTTTATATTACAACACATATACTATGTTGTTGGTTTGTGTTACAACACATATTCTATGTTGTTGGTTTGTGTTACAACACATATACTATGTTGTTGGTTTATATTACAACACATATATTATGTTGTTGGTTTGTGTTACAGCACATATACTATGTTGTTGGTTTGTGTTACAACACATTTACTATGTTGTTGGTTTATATTACAACACATATACTAGGTTGTTGGTTTATATTACAACACATATACTATGTTGTTGGTTTGTGTTACATAGTGTTGATTACTGTACATTTTAATCAAAACAGGTGGTGAAGGCTTTCGTCACACTGACCAGTGAGTACCAATCAGCTGACCGGAACAAGCTGATCGTGGAACTCCAGGAACATGTCAAAGCAGTGACCGCTCCATACAAATACCCGAGGAAGGTATGTACACTTATATCAAATCTTGATTGTTGTTTGAAAGATTGATTTCACATTTGCATGTTTGTAATATTAGATCTCAAAAATGAAAGATATTTTTACTGACTCAATTATTTTGCATAAAGAGTAAAAACTTAGAACCACATGAAAGTTTGCAATTTTGCTAACCTTTACCTTGAAACAGCTTTTATTTCAATCCAAAAGAACATGCTGAAACCATTAGTGGTTCAGATGCCATATTGCATAACAAAGTATGTATTTTATTTTATCAATGTATTGTATAAAACTTGTATTTTATAACATTGCACTACATTGTATTGTATAACTTTGTATTGAATAACATTTTATTGTAATTATTGTATTGTACAGATTGAATTTGTGGACCAACTTCCAAAAACTGTGAGTGGAAAAATACGACGAGTGGAATTACGCAATAAAGAGTGGGAACACATATCTGAGAAATGAAGACCCATACCAAGGAACTAATGACCGATACGAAAAGAACTGATGACCACCCACATTTGTTTATAAACAGAGGATCAGTACTGACTTGTTGCGAGGTTGACACAAAGTTTAATCAGTAGAATAGTTTGTAGTGGTGTGTGATATACAGAAGGTGCTTAGTAGTGGACATTTTGTTATATTTCCTCATAATTAGAAACAATAGAAAACTAGATCACTTTCAAAGAACAAACATTTTTTGTAAATAACACAGTTTAGTACACTCAGTATCACAGTAAAAAAGTAGGTTGTATTTTTGTTTACTTCAGAACTGTTTGAAGACACCAGATATATACTCTATTATGTAATTATATAAGATGAGGTAGGTTTCTCTCATAACCCTAAACAAATGTTGATGATTTAAAAACCTATTAAAAATATTCCAGGTGCCCATTAAGAGATTTGATTGGCTGACAAATTATGAACTATAACTCAAATTTTATCTGGCCAATTTAGTTTGAATTTGGAAGATGTAGTTCCCTATTTACCTTAATTGAAATCCTGTTCAGTTTGGCACCTGTTGACGTTAGTTACACCAGGTGCCAAGTACAGATCCATCAGTTAACGTGTTGTACGTATGTCTGTTTTAATACAAACCTCATGGGTAAAAAGGGTATTACAAATCCACATTTCTCTGTAATTAGTTGACTCCATACCACACTAGTAGAGTTCTCTAGATCATGTGATGACAAACAAGACAGTTACTCAGGAGTATTTATTCAGACAATTTAAAATTATTTTCTGTTTTTGGGCTCAAAAAGTCACAGGAATAAGCACTTTGACACAACAACAAGTCAGCAAATTGGAGGGGGG
>NW_018479897.1:0-4975 GCF_002113885.1 Mizuhopecten yessoensis | reverse complement strand
GGGGGGGGGGCAGTTGTTTTGCTTTTTGTGGGGAGGGAAAGTCATTGCTCATTTGTGAGTAATGAGAGTAACTGCTCTGCTTTGTAGAGATACATTTGCTCTTTTGGGGAAAGGGGTTGCTACTACAGTGTATTTGTAAAACAGGGTGTGTATACTGTTGTGGGAAGGGAAGAGTTGTTAAGGAGGGGAGAAAGTTTACTATTGTGAGGGAGGTCATTATTGCTCTATTGTCAGGTACACTTTTAATACTGTTAGCTGATAATTGTATACATACTTTCAGCCTTTTTATGATGTTGTTGGTGTCCCATGAATCCATACCCGAATACATGTACATGTAGGTTACACTTGTGTATGTTAGTACAGGGAGAATACTGATATGGCATCATCACAAATTGTTTATACCAAAATGTATGTATCACTTGCCAATGTCTTTATTGAAAATGTTAGAAATTTACAAACTCGATCTATACATGTTTTTATCTTGAAGGATATTTTTTTAAATGTGTACATATCCTATGCAGAAAATGTGTTAAGTATTGCAATATACTTTAGGTTATGCATTTAAATGTAATAAGATGATTTTGCATGAAGTGTTGATGATTTTATACTATGATATCATGATAGACTGCAGTTTATACTAAGCCGGGGGCAAAACGTACTTTAACCTGCTACAAACATGGTTATATTCATCGGGCATAAATAGCACTGTAAACTGATGTAAACATTTGTATTATCAGTCGGGACAAAATATACTGTAAACTGCTATATAAAAACCTGGTTATACGTAGTCAGGATAAAATATACTATCAACTGCTATATAAAAACCTGGTTATATGCAGTCGGGACAAAATATACTGTAAACTGCTATATAAAAACCTGGTTATACGCAGTCGGGAAAAAATATACTGTAACCTGATGTAAACATTTGTATTATCAGTTGGGACAAAATATACTGTAAACTGCTATAAACCTGGTTAAACGTGGTCGGGACAAACTTTATTGTTAACTGCTGTAAACCAGGTTATACACAGTCGGGGCAAACTTTATTGTTAACTGCTATAAACCTGGTTAAACAGAGTCGGGACTAACTTTATTGTTAACTGTTGTATGCCTGGTTATACATAGTTGGGACAAACTTTATTGTTAACTGCTATAAACCTGTTTATATGCAGTCGGGACAAACTGTATTGTTAACTGTTGTATGCCTGGTTATACAGAGTTGGGACTAACTTTATTGTTAACTGTTGTATGCCTGGTTATACATAGTTGGGACAAACTTTATTGTTAACTGCTATAAACCTGTTTATATGCAGTCGGGACAAACTGTATTGTTAACTGTTGTATGCCTGGTTATACAGAGTTGGGACTAACTTTATTGTTAACTGTTGTATGCCTGGTTATACATAGTTGGGACAAACTTTATTGTTAACTGCTATAAACCTGTTTATATGCAGTCGGGACAAACTGTATTGTTAACTGTTGTATGCCTGGTTATACAGAGTTGGGACTAACTTTATTGTTAACTGTTGTATGCCTGGTTATACATAGTTGGGACAAACTTTATTGTTAACTGCTATAAACCTGTTTATATGCAGTCGGGACAAACTGTATTGTTAACTGTTGTATGCCTGGTTATACAGAGTTGGGACTAACTTTATTGTTAAATGTTGTAAACCTGGTTTTATGCAGTCGGGACAAACTGTATTGTTAACTGCTGTATACCTGGTTAAAGGCAGTCGGAACAAACTGTATTGTTAACTGCTGTATACCTGGGCCCGTATTCATGAAACCGTTCTCATGCTCAAGTATGGATTTTGTGCTCAAACCTAATTTCTTGCTCTGTTCATAAATTCATAAATTAAACATGGTTATATGCGATCGCGACAATATATACCTTAAAGCAGTATAAATATGGTGATATTCAGTTGAGAAAAAGGTTCTGTTAAACTTTTTT
Source organism: Mizuhopecten yessoensis (assembly GCF_002113885.1). Taxonomy (NCBI): domain Eukaryota; kingdom Metazoa; phylum Mollusca; class Bivalvia; order Pectinida; family Pectinidae; genus Mizuhopecten; species Mizuhopecten yessoensis. The sequence continues at coordinate 3,021 of NW_018479897.1, read as the reverse complement.
TCCCGACTAAATGTACCGTTACCATATAAGAAATGCTTACAAACTCCGAAACAAGATATACTGTAAGCGTGGTTACACTTATTTGGGACAAAATTATTGTAAACTGCTATAACCACGGTTCCTATTTGTGTATCAGTGATTTATTAGCATTATCTTCATGAGCCACTTACCATACATGTAGTTACAGCATGCTTCTTGTTTATATGTAAAATAACAATATGTAAAATAACAATAGCAGTTATATTACAAGTAAAGGAATGATCACATATATTAATAAAAAGCAATAATAGATAGCACAGAAAAAGGAAGTATCATATCTCAGGTTTCTAAGTGATTGATGTTGAGGGCACCAATATATCGATCTCTTGTGTTGAGGGCATTGCGCACACATTTTTTACGTTTTATATATTATACATGTATATGCAATTAGCTGTCTAATCATTACGAACTACTACTATAATAATCTGATATTATTGCTATTTTCACATAAATATCATTTTCAGCAATTTTTTGAAATAATAAATATACTTTTTACAAGTCTGACCTGTTCCTGTTATTATGTTAGCCATTGAGCTACTAACAATATCATCTCCACAATAGCACCTTCTTATTCGGACAAGCCCATGCTATTGTGAGAGTTGTGTGCAGTTTTAGCAGAATTATTAATTACTACCCCCCACCACCACCAATGTTCTGTTGTCACATGATTTTAAAGTTTTTTCTGGTCTGGATCGAGTATCACTAGAGTGAGGTGGCACCGTAGAAATGAAACTTTAGAAATAAAGATTGATACCTAGGAGAAAATCAAGTAAAACATCCGGCACTCATGCAGATGAAGGGCAACTGGACAAAGTCGATTGTCGGCGACCGATTAGCCCATCTAGAGTTCGAAGGTACTGGGTTCGAATCCCAGTCTGACCGTTGCATTATATCACCCGGCCAAAAATGGATGAAAGATCCATTACAAGGTAACAAAAAGTAGGGTACTTAGTGCGAAAAGTAATCTACCCCATACGTTTTCTTGTGTATCTCAGTGTGGCACTGCAATACACAATATTCCTTGCCCTTTGACGGTAGATGGGCATTTGTTTTATTGAGAGCCTCTGGCGTACATGTAATGAACATAATTTTCTAAAATTGCTTTCATAACCATCCACAACTCCGAGATGGGGTTGAAATCGGAGTTGTGGATGGTTATGAAAGCAATTTATACAAATGTAACTAGTTGTGTAGTGAGTAATGGCATTCTATCCAGATGGATTGTGATGGAGAGAGGAATCTTACAAGGGAGCGCATTGTCGGCAAAAATGTACCTAGTATTCATTAATGATTTGTTAAATACGGTTGAACAATGTCAGAAAGGGGCAATTATTGCAGATTTAAGAGTAAATATTCCAACCCAAGCGGATGACATCTGTCTAGTGAGCACTAAGCGTACTGATTTACAACATATGTTACAGTTATGCGAGAACTACAGCAAAAAATGGAGATTTATTTTTTCTTGACAAAAAGAAGCATTGTAACATTTTCAAGGAGAAAATTGATGCAAATACGATCTTTAATCTTTATAGTTGACCCCCTTCCGGAAGTTGACAACGTAACGCATGCTGGAGTAATGTTAAATAATAAATTCAATAGTATGGAACGCACACTTCGTGCATGTAATAAGCTTCGTAGTGGAACAATGAGTCTAATTCATTCTGGTTGTCATCCTAGTGCTTTAAACCCTCTAACTACAGGTAGAATAATTAAAACTAAAGTGAATGCTTCAGCCTTGTACGGCTGTGAACTTTGGAATATAACAAACACAGAAATATTAATGTTAGAGAGGGCGTAACACGTTATTGCCAAATCCATTCAGGGTTTCGCAACCCGAACAAGAACCGATGTGTGTACTGGCCTCCTGGGTTGGACAAGTATAGAAGGATATATAGATACTAAAAAGTTATTGTTTTTCGGTAGGATATGCAGATTACATAGTACGACACTCTCGTCTCGTATATTATTTACAATACTTTTTATTGTAAGTCAGGATGCAGAAAATAATGTCGGGTATGGTTTTGCGTATGATATCCTAAGGATTCTAAGAAAGTATAATTTATATGATCCTGTTCAGAAGTATATAAATGAGGGATGGTTTCCTAGTATTGGAAAATGCAGGTTGAAAAAGCTGTGCATGGATATGAAGAAAAAGTATGGTTAAATAGGATGTGTAATAATACTGACTTCTCTAGGTTTGTTTTAATACATGACAAGTTAGTTCCACACCAGCTGTGGAACTTATGTAAAAAGTTCCCATGAAAAAGGGAAGCTGTTTATTATATAATGAAATTAATTGTTACAATGAGGTGGTTGGCTCATAATGAATTATGTCATAAATGTGGTCAGTTTTACAATGTATGAAGATGTTAATTACCATCCACATAGTTCTGCAGTGTAGTTCTACTGACGAATTAAGGGACGAATTATGGTGTAATATCATTAATATTAGCGATATACTGTTCAGTGTATATTTGCACGACTTAAACGAAAATCAACTATTTCATGTTCTGATCGGGAGGAATTTTTCTTACAATTTGTGTAACTCAGACCTAGAAGAGTTCTGTATGACGTCTGTTAAACTATTTTTTCGAATGATAATATCATATTACAAATGACACATTTACTATATCTATGCTGATTATTGTCAATTAATCAAAAGGGCCTGATACTGCTAGCTTAAATTACATGCCCTAATATGTTAACAACATAAATTTATTGTAATATATACGTATACTAATTTTGATAATTGATGTTTAATTGATGATTGTATTGTGATGCTCTATATTATATTATATAATATTATAATCTATTATAATTTTCATTCTGGAGGAAATAAAGGAGTATATAGTTATTTATGTACACATTAAAATTACGATACCTTTGTACTCTTTCAATGTCCATGTATGTATATATGTTGATTAATTCTTATATTTTACTATTCTGTTTATGTAATCTTCATTTTGGAGGAAATAAAGGGAA
>NW_018479896.1:99085-100689 GCF_002113885.1 Mizuhopecten yessoensis | reverse complement strand
CGGTAAGTGGTTCCTGGGGAATGGAAATGCCCCTTACTGATAACACTACCGCAAATGACCCATTGTCTTCTAGAATTCAGAATATATATATTAGAACCCTCTCTAGTGACCTCAAATCAATGCTATGGTCATCAATTTGAATGGATTTTAGAGCATTCAATCCCCTTCTACCTACTGGTTCAATATGATCACATGAAAGACTCCTTGAACTTGAGAAGACTAATCTTAATGATTGAAATACGTTTTACCTTTGAGACCTTGAACGAAGGTCAAGGTAATTGTTTTAAACATACCCAACCAACTACCAGGCAATGGGGCTCTAAAGGAGATGTTGAAGATGTCATCAGTTACTAGACAATGGATGGCAATAGATCACTTGCGCCTTTGGCTCAGATAACCAGATAAGAGAGTAGGGCACATTTAGACTATAAAAGTACTGAGATGTTTCCCCCCTTGATATGCTAAAGGGTACTGAAGAATAGTCTTTAGAATGTCTAGATATGGCACTGGTGAAATTGGTTCTGACAGGTCGTTGACACCAAAAAATGTTATGACACCAGGAAATACTATTTGGGGAAATATTTGCCTGTTTTCCAAGCCATATGTCAGGGGAGGTAACAAGGTATACATACTTTGTGTGCGACCAGAGTGTGGCCCTCGAGGATAGGCAGACTGTCTCCACGGTAGGTGAGCTTCTCCCACTTGTGACTCCCTGTAACAGAGAAGAGTCTAGATCTAACTACAATCAAGATGTTTTAAAACTAATATCTATTTTGAAAAATGACAAAGACCTCAATGCTTATCAGGTAACTAAAGTAGTTTCATCATCACTTCCTTTTTGCCAGCTTTTTTTATGTTTTGGGTATAGTTTGGTTGACCATGGTCAACCAATCAGATTGACTGTTACTGAAAAAAAAGAACACTTAAAGTGAAATCCTAACCAAACCATATTCTAGAAACCACAAGCCAGGAATCCAAACCTAAATGTTTCACTGCAGTATTCGACTGACACCATTATTATGAACGCATTGTATACCAATATTAGACAGAACTTGCCCCCAGGATGCTACTCGCCCTGCCATGAAGTAAAATCTAACTCAATTGTTATCAAAAAAATACACTAAAATGAAATGTTGCATACCAATATGAAATTTCCATATTTCCTTAAGTGCGACATTTCCATCTTTCCCTCCTACCACGTAGATATTGTCGTTGTGAAGACAGCAGGCATGTTTACACCGGGAGCGAGGCAGGTTGTTATGGGGAACAGACTTTAGGGCACTCCATCGAAAGTGCATGGACAATCCTCCGGCTTTAGTGGACTGCATACCTAGTCCTCATTATTGCCTGCTTGTGTGTGGTCAGCAATCTAAATATGTCTGTATATGATAACCGTTCATATCTGAAATACTGGAAATAAAGGATCTATAATAAAGATAACATGCGGAAAAAGTCACTTTAGAAACACAAATGAGTTGAGACGATTTGTGTAAAAGTGTGTTAATCTTTGTGTTACAATTTGTTACGATTGGGTTGGAACTGTGACCAGGTAAGGACATTTATAGGTATCCATTATAGCAACCCCCCCCCCCCCCCCCCCCCCA
>NW_018479896.1:82061-98279 GCF_002113885.1 Mizuhopecten yessoensis | reverse complement strand
TGACTGCTATCAATTGCATCACTTAATTATATATGACTGCTATCAATTTCATCACTATTATATATGACTGCTATCAATTGCATCACTATCATATTTGACTGCTATCAATTTCATCACTATTATATATGACTGCTATCAATTTCATCACTATCATATTTGACTGCTATCAATTTCATCACAATCATATATGACTGCTATCAATTGCACCACTATCATATTTGACGGCTATCAATTGCATCACTATCATATTTGACTGCTATCAATTGCATCACTTAATTATATATGACTGCTATCAATTTCATCACTATTATATATGACTGCTATCAATTGCATCACTATCATATTTGATTGCTATCAATTGCATCACTATCATATATGACTGCTATCAATTGCATCACTATCATATTTGACTGCTATCAATTTCATCACTATTATATATGACTGCTATCAATTTCATCACTATCATATTTGACTGCTATCAATTTCATTGGGTTGGTTGTGTTTCCATTTCTGGACTTGAGAACACATAAAAGGATTGGGTTTTAATACCAATTTTCAAAATTGAGTACTCTATAGATAGCGTGTAGTATTGACCAGGACATTGAGAAAGTCGCCATTAATTAATGGCAATAGTCCGTGCTAGTGGACTGTAACATCACTTAGTAGAATATTGTCGCAATATTGCTTAATTGCCACTTTTCCCTGACAGGTAACATCCTATGGGGCAGACCTTTATAGGACTTCCAGAGTCATAACTACACTGATTTCCCTATATTTGTTAAACTTTCCCTAACAGCCTAACTTCAAAGGCTCACAGCTAGAACTACGGGTGACAGTCTGACTTAATCAAATACTCATAAATACCACTGACTTCTAACCCCTACTGGTCATATCAGTTCAAATACCACAGACTTCTTACCTCTACTGGTCATATAAGTTCAAATATCTCAGACTTCTTACCACTACTGGTCATATCAGTTCAAATATCTCAGACTTCTAACCCCTACAGGTCATATAAGTTCAAATATCTCAGACTTCTAACCCCAACAGGTCATATAAGTTCAAATACCACTGGCTTCTTACCTCTACAGGTCATATCAGTTCAAATACCACTGGCTTCTTACCTCTACAGGTCATATAAGTTCAAATATCACTGACTTCTTACCTCTACAGGTCATATAAGTTCAAATATCTCAGACTTCTTACCACTACAGGTCATATCAGTTCAAATACCACTGGTTTCTTACCTCTACAGGTCATATAAGTTCAAATATCTCTGACTTCTTTCCTCTACAGGTCATATAATTTCAAATATCTCAGACTTCTTACCACTACAGGTCATATCAGTTCAAATACCACTGGTTTCTTACCTCTACAGGTCATATAAGTTCAAATATCTCTGACTTCTTACCTCTACAGGTCATATAATTTCAAATATCTCAGACTTCTTACCACTACAGGTCATATCAGTTCAAATACCACTGACTTCTTACCTCTACAGGTCATATAAGTTCAAATATCTCAGACTTCTTACCACTACATGTCATATCAGTTCAAATACCACTGACCTCTTACCCCTACAGGTCATAACAGTTCAAATATCTCTGACTTCTTACCCCTACAGGTCATATAAGTTCAAATATCTCCGACTTCTTACCCCTACAGGTCATATCAGTTCAAATATCCCTGACTTCTTACCCCTACAGGTCATATCAGTTCAAATATCCCTGACTTTTTACCCCTACAGGTCATATCAGTTCAAATATCTCTGACTTCTTACCCCTACAGGTCATATCAGTTCAAATATCCCTGACTTCTTACCCCTACAGGTCATATCAGTTCAAATATCCCTGACTTCTTACCCCTACAGGTCATATAAGTTCAAATATCCCTGACTTCTTACCCCTACAGGTCATATCAGTTCAAATACCACATATCGTAGAGTACACAAATGATGTATTCAGTATAATTTGATAATTTCATTAATGTTCAAAATCACAAAGATTTCATATTTTCCTACTTAGAGCATTTCTACAGTTTTGGATTTTCATACTAAGAATATTTAGAGATGCAACTTCTTTTTCAATTTTTTCATTATTGTTAAAAATAAAATAAACAAGAGGCCCATGGGCCTTAACGGTCACCTGATATATTTATACAGAGAGTTGATTTTGTTTTTAACACAATCAGAAATATTATTCAGTGACAAAAAACAATAAAACCACCTTATTCAATATCTAGCATACAGATTTAAGACTAAAAAGTATTTGAAACTAGCACCTCTGATTCTAAACAAGGAAAATGAAGAAATTTTAGCACACTGACTCCTTTGGGCCCCACCCTACAGCCCTTGGGGGTAGGGCTGGCTCAAAATTTTTCAAAGTATCAAACTGTCAACTCAGGGTTATAATTCCAATCAAGTTATTAACATGTAATAATCAAAGGATCATTTGCCATTATAAACCATAATAAATTTGCCCCCCCCCCTCCTTCCCCAGGGGGTAAACGTGATACCCTAGGGTCATAAACCTTCAGACCCTGCCATCTATGAAGAGTGTTTGATTCTACCACATCTGGGTCTTTGAGAAGATTTTTTTTGAAATTTCAGTCAATTCAACCCTTTTTGGCCCCACCCATCAGCCCTGGGGGGTCAGTAAGGGCTTGTATGTGCATACCATCAAACTGCTATCCAATACTGATAATGCTAACCCAAATTGAATTACTTCCAATAACAAGGTTACCGCAAGCGGTATATAATACGCCAGTCACACATTGAATGAGCAGTTGTTTGTATGATTGAAATATATTTGTGAGTAATTGATATTGAAAGAGAAATCATTCAACTTAACTGGTAGATCAATGAGTGCAATTCAACATCATGGAACACATGCATCGCATTAATGAAACCAAGGGGAATAACTCCAATAATTACGGTCGGATAATGGCTGTTATCGAACTTGTCCGAGGTTTTATGGTAATTAACCTTGTTGTGAAGTTTGAAGTTAATCCGTTAATAATAACTTGAGATATCGAGCGGACATTGTTTCGACAAGTCCATAAAGGGGCATAACTCCACAAATTATGGTCGGATAATGGCAGTTATCAAACTTGTCCGAGCTTTCATGGTAATTAACCTTGTTGTGAAGTTTGAAGTTAATCTGTTAATAATTACTCGAGATATCGAGCGGACACTGTTTCAGCAAGTCCATAAAGGGGCATAACTCCACAAATTATGGTCGGATAATGGCAGTTATCAAACTTGTCCGAGGTTTCATGGTAATTAACCTTGTTGTGAAGTTTGAAGTTAATCCGTTAATAATTACTCGAGATATCGAGCGGACACTGTTTCGGCAAGTCCATAAAGGGGCATAACTCCACAAATTATGGTCGGATAATGGCGGTTATCGAACTTGTCCGAGGTTTCATGGTAATTAACCTTGTTGTAAAGTTTGAAGTTAATCCGTTAATAATTACTTGAGATATATATCGAGCGGACATCGTTCGCATGCCCGCCCGCTCGCTCACGTGATAACATAATACGTCCCCGTCTTCGATTAATTAAACAGATGTTGGTCCAAAATGTGATTTCCCTATATAAACTATAGTAAAGTTTACCCCCTCCCCAGGGGGAAACGTGATACCCAAGGGTCATGAAATCCACAATTTTGGTAGAGCACCTTAAGACCCTTCCATCTATGAAGAGTGTTTGATTCTACCATATCTGGGTCTTGAGAAGAAGATTTTTGAAATTTCAGTCAATTCAACCCTTTTTGGCCCCACTCAATACCCCCGGGGGGTCAGTCAGGGCTCATATGTGCATACCATCAAACTGCTACCCAATACTGATAATGCTAACCTAAATTGAATTACCTCCAATGGCAATTAAACAAATGTTGGTCCAAAATGTGATTTCCCTATATAAACTATAGTAAAGTTTACCCCCTCCCCAGGGGGAAACGTGATACCCAAGGGTCATGAAATCCACAATTTTGGTAGAGCACCTTAAGACCCTTCCATCTATGAAGAGTGTTTGATTCTACCATATCTGGGTCTTGAGAAGAAGATTTTTGAAATTTTAGTCAATTTGACCCTTTTTGGCCCCGCCCCTCAGGCCCCTGGGGGCCGGGGATCAAACCGGGAACAACTTTTGTTGACCTTTGGCCATGGAAGGTTTCTGCAAAATTTCATTGAAATCAGTTCAGGGGTTTTGGAGAAGAAGTCGAAAATGTAAATTGTTTACGGACGCACGACGGACGACGGAAGACGGATGACGACGAACAAAAGGCGATTGCAATAGGTCACTTGAGACTTTGTCTCAGGCGACCTAAAAATTAAAATAAAATTAATGATGTAAATGCAAGTGTATTTATATTATAACAATGTTGCAAAATATCAAGGTTAAATTACTTTTATCTTATTTAACACTGAACTTCTTAACATATAATGAAAAGAAGAAAATGCTGTTTAATTTTACTAGTTTTTATAAATGTGAAGTATTTCAATAGATTTTATTATGTCTATACATCTTTTACCAGGCTGTTGAAAAATAAGGATCATGGATACAAACATAGCTACTGTGGCCAGTCCGGAATCCTGGTCTGTGATTGGTCAGTTTAAATTAACACTGATGCACAGGAAGTTGTGAGATGTAGAGAATCCCTATAAGCTAGCCATGAGTGGTTGCATTGTGTGACAGATTATGAAGAATGTGAATTTCTGCCAAATTATGGACTTAAGCAAGAGGAGAAAATACCAGTACACTTTAATACCGGCACATCTACAGGTTAGTATGAACAGACTAATACTGTTTTATATGTTCACTAAGTGTGATACGTCCAGTATAACAACAGCAGTACTAGGGAGTATTAGGTCAAGTATAGTTGTTTGAAAAATTAACAGTTTGGTTCTTGTATATTTGTTTGTGAAATAAGTCAAGAAATGTACTGCTTTTTATGTATAGCTGCATTGTAAACAAATCAGTTAAAATAAGTATACATTAAGTAGCTAGAATATGTTGTAATTTACATGTATAGTGTGCAATTAAAGTAGAACTGGGAATTTGAATGTGGCAGACCAGCTAGGGTTTAGTGGTTTGAAGAAAAAAAAATGTTAGTTTAAGCATAACACGCGTAAATAATTTTTGACATTTTTCATTATTGAAATCAAACAGAATTATGTAGATGTAATTGTTTACTTCAGACACCAATCATAAAGGTACTTGGATACTATATATATACGCAAGACATTTTAGAAATTATAGAAACACTCAGAGGCAGTAAAGCTGCTCACTATGGTATGTATACATGTGTACTGATGTAGCTTTGGCCAGATCCTCCCTCCAGGGTCATTAGCTATAGGGTTCTGAAGGGGAATTAGTTACTGACAGCTCTATAAAGATTGCTATCAAGAACTGGAAGTCTATCATACATTTTGAAATGAATGTCTTCCATTGTGGATATATTATATCATTACCCAACTAATTTATTCAACAAATAATGTATAAACACAACCCCAAATCAATTATTTCTAAAATCATGATTTACATGATTTTTTCTGTATTGTTTTTTTTTTTTAATTTACCTGGTTATTCAAATTTTAAAAACCTGTGGCCCATGCAATATTTTCTGAAATTCTCTGAAATGCATTTTACCAGTATTAATATAGTAATCATTACACTAAATAGCACATTTCTAATTTAGGCTGCATCAAAGAGTCNCCCCCCCCGACAAGTATATCTTTTTTCCTAGTCTGCATAGATGTTGAGTGTTAAAATATAATGTCCAAATGTGGTGACCCCTTCTCTTTCGCCATTCCATCATTGTATAAGTTGTTTTGTCCTTTATCTTTCCACATATAACTCCTATCAATGCCATGAAATATTTTTTCAGGCATAAGATATGTTCAATTTTTAAATGTTAAAAAGTATATAGAGATTTTTTACATCTGGGGTCTGTGCCTTTTGTAATGAAACAATTTTGCCAATTATAAAACTCAAAAAGTAATTTGGGAAAATACAGCCAAAATTCTCAAAGGAAGGGGGCCCCAAATGTACTGCCCAAAAAATCACTGATATATCTAAATACCCTGTATTCTTTCAGAAATCATCAAAAAGAAGATCCCCAATGTGGCACTTCCACAGATCAGATTTGAGCTGAGTGACTAGCTTTACCAAAGCCATCACGGGCTAAGTAATGCTGCAGTGGACACGTTCCAGTACAGCATCAATAAATATAAAAGATTTAAAATTGAAAACTATATCTTTGTTTTGATTTTTATACAGGGAAATTAATTTTTGTGTAGCATTGAGGTGGAAGTCCATAAAATCTGCAAAAGTACCCACAAAATGCTGCTGTCATCCCATGGAAATGTAAAAGCCACAGAAAATATGAGAGATCATATGCAGGTTCCTCACAGGCTGTGCAAACTGACCATCAAGACCATGGAAATTGTCAGCACAATTCCGCACAAGCCGTGGAAATTGTCCGCACATTTCTGCACAGGCCATGGAAATTGTCCACACATTTCCGCACAGGCTGTGGAAATTGTCCGCACATTTTCATATACGATATTTTTGGGAAATGGAGTCTGATTAATCTGCGAATTCTTTCCATGGAATTCTGTGGATTTATTCCGTGGAATTTGTGGAATAATGCCGCAAGGAGAGCAACATGGATTTCCTTGGATTTCTGTGTGCCAACCGTGGAATTTTTCTACAGAATTCTGTGGAAAAAATCCACAGAAAATCTGCGGATTCCTTGGAAAATCTACAGCCGGATAAATAGATCAAATGTAGCAAGTCTAGAGTATTTGGAGTTCTGAAACGGTTAAACAAGAGGCCCCACAGACCTGTATCACCCAACTGTTACTGAATGGTTTTAGCAAGCTCATCTCACAACGTCAAAGTCAAACTAGTTTAAAGACAAACTTGATAGCAAGCAAGCTAACTCACCTACAGGCTAAATATTACATCTCTTCATACAATTAAGCAAGCTAACTCATCTACAGACTAAATATTACATCTCTTCATACAAGCAAGCTAACTCACCTACAGGCTAAATATTACATCTCTTCATACTAGCAAGCTAACTCACCTACAGGATAAATATTACATCTCTTCATATAATAAGTCTTTGCTAGGAATAAGATTGCATTTCACTCACGAATCTTAAAAGTCAGTCACTTTAGATCATTTATTTCAACAAATTTGATAGCGAGGCATCATATTTAACTGACCTTTTCAATACACTTTACCCTTCTTACATAAAGTATTTTTGAGGTAATAAACCAAGTCAAACTTACGAGATCTTCCCACCAGTGCAAAATACAGGCCAAATATCATTATCATCATCTATCGATCTTTATAATAAGTTATTTATGACTTAAGGTCATAGGAGTGTATTGATAAACGGAAGTAGGAAGTACATCCCTAGTTGAAAATCCAATGTAGGGAGACAGTATCACAATTTCCGCATATTCTAATGTTTAATATTAAACTGATGAAATTGTATGTTTATTATTGACAGAACAGTGTTTTCTCTCAATATTAAAGTATTTCAAAGCCATGCAGGCATTAATTCAGGGTTTTTTTTTATCAATGAGCTACATGTATCCATTTTTCTGTACTTCAGGCTATCTATTTCACTACTGTGAAGTTTTTCAAGGAAGATAACTTTTACCTGCAATTACTATGTGCATATATGGTTTTATTATAAAATGTCAATTTTTAATCTTTTATAGATAATTTATTTGACATAATTTCAGCATTTATTAAATTGATATACATTAATGCAATACCAATCTATGGTAGTATCATTTTATTGACAATATTTTGCAAAAAATTCTTTCATTTTTTTTTCCAAAGTCACTCCTTTTTACATAAATTTCCATTTAAATTCCTTAAAATTATGACAACCTATATATTTTTTGTGGCAGAATTTTTTTTCTTTCCTTCAAACCAATATAACTACAAAATTTGAAGAAATTCTACTGAGAAATGGCGACACAATCCTATTACCTTAAACACATCTTATCTCTGTGACCTTGAAAATGGGTCAATGTTGTAAGTTTTCCTCAAGAAACTTCATATAGCCGTTCATTACATGCTAGCAAGCAACAGTCGACATATCACTCAGTTTTACATTTAAAGGATCTTTAAAAGGTATTTTAGTTTTAAAGAGTGATGGGAATCCGATGGGATTTTCAGAATTAATTTAAATCAGAAATTGATTTCAGATTACGGAAAAACTGTTGCGAAAAATCTCAAAATCTATGGTGATTTTGTATTTAATCGATTGTCCCTATATTGTCTTCAGTTGATTAATATTTCATCATAATCGATGATCGGCCCACCACTAGTTTTAATGTATTTCATACCTGTGACTTTGTATGTAAGTCACCTTTTATCCCAGCAAGCTACAGTTTAGGTACCAATACTCCATGCTAAACATGTCAATAAGAAGTATGTCATATAAAGAAAGTTTTGATGGTCAACAGAATTCAATCATGTGTAGAGCTTGATATCAACATAAAATTGTGTAAACATACACTAATCTGCTGAGGGGTTCATTAATCAACATTCGTCTCTTAGCTTGCAGTCTTGCTATTTAATTGAGACCAATAGACGAACAGATGCACACACAGACTGACAAAATACATTAACCTATACCCCTCAAGCTCTCTGCTTTAATGGTGGTCGGAGGGGGGTTGGGGACAATAATAAAATCTCCAGAGAGCTAAGGAATGTTAGTTAACTTAAGAATTATGTGTGCACTGAGGTATATTGCCTTAGACAGCCAATGGTATTTAAACTTCAGATTTTACCTGAAGTAGAAGAAACCTGAAGAAATAATTACCCTGTATAAATGACAACACATTGTGTGCTGTAATCAAGTTTCACATAATGTCAAACATCTTTAATATTAAATGTCTGCTCCGGCAAACTGAAATACTACCTCAGATAATCACAATCACCTGATTATTATTTCTCCACAAGTTTGGAGTTTTTACTTAAATCATGAAACAAATGGTGCAAGTGAATTTCTTCATATAAAACTGTTTTCATAAATTACAAGGAAGTTCTCCCTAATAGAAGATAGCTTTGCCTTTGGCAGTGTAATTGCCTGAATGAGACAGGTACATAATTATTTGGTCTGTCAGATCTAAATCTAACCCAAAGTGGAGATCATACGACATGTCATGAACGGGGCCACTCTGAACCACTCACAGAGAAAGGTGTTTAAATATCCACAATACTTTGAGAAGATGTGTGTTGAAGTAATACTATAAAATATATGCAAGAGAGATCAGCAATACATGTTTTATAATACAGGGGGCAAGACTCAATACTTTCTAGTTTAGCACAGTTTAGTACAGTTCTGACTCATTTATTTTTAAAATTCCATAAAAACAATGCACTGAATCAGTGCTTAAAATCACCTCAGTCATTAGCAATAGAAATCACAGACAACTAAATCACCTCAGTCATAAGCAATAGAAATCACAGACAACTAAATCACCTCAGTCCTTAGCAATAGAAATCACAGACAACTAAATCACCTCAGTCATAAGCAATAGAAATCACAGACAACTAAATCACCTCAGTCCTTAGCAATAGAAATCAAAGACAACTAAATCAAACTTCCTGCCTTAGCCAATCAAGATATGCTTCTTGTATTAATTCAGACACCAATCAAAGAAACTGATCTTGTCTTACCTATTCTGCCTGTACAGGGCTTCATCCCAGTGACTACTGCGTACTCTAAATGATAACCCACAGAAGACCTAGATAGATATATTACATATTAAACCACATTTCAACGTACAGATAGGTTGATTGGTGAGCTGGCGACATATTACGGACCAGATCAACACAAATAGTTGTCACTGATACTGGTCCAGCCAAGCTTCTAGCTCACCAGTCCCTACAGTGTACTCATCCCATTCTAGTATAAATCCAATAACTAGTCAATTAATATAGATTAAAAATGTGTATAGGAGAGTTGTAAAGCATTAAAACCAATATTCTACTAGCTCCTTATATACGATCACACAACTTATGTCTACATCCTCATTGGCTGGTTAATTTTCCCTTTATAACGTCACTTCAATTGTCACGTCACAATGCCTTTTGCCAAATGCAGTATTTTCCATTTTTTTGGTTACAGCAAAAACATCATAATTGCATATCTAATATTTACATTGGAGGACTTCCAGTTTTATTTTGCATATGTGGTTGTATGGACCTAGAAAGGTTATATTAACCTTGACAAGTTGAGGTTATTATAACCTGTTTAAGTCCATATAATCACTTATTATATACATATAATTGATTTTTTTAAACAGATTCTGATTGGCTGAGAGCCCTCCACAACCCGGCAAATAAAAATTGATCTTCACCAGTTTTTGTGTATCTGGTGAATGTCAAATTTTAAATCTAGAGCCTGGAAAAAAACTAAACCTTTAGGGCAATTTGACCGCTTTCTTCACAACAACAATGGCGTTTGTGACAGCTAAGCCTAATGCCATTGTCAGTAATGTTTTTTTCAAAAACTTCCATCAATACACGAAAGGCCACAGAAGGAGCCATTTGAGAGTTTAGGCAGTACGGCAGGACAAAGGTTTGTTGTGCGACCTGGACATAATAACACTATCAAATAAAACAGTTATGTTCTTTTGACATGGTCGGAATATGCTCTTGATATTGACCACAGAAAAAATATTGACCCAGGCGATTTGGTCAATATCAGAGCATATTCACCAAGTAAAAAGACTATAATTGTATAATATTCACTTCAATAAAACCCCATAATTAAACACTATAGAGCTGACCAAACTTTGGCCCTTCATCATAAATCACATCAAGTCTAGCTAATACAAATCAATCAAACAAAATCATCTCTATCTGACAAGTAAAAATATGCCTGATATCTACAATACAGGGAAAACTGTTTACACAAAACTTTTATATTTTTTTCAAATAATTTCTGACAATCTTCTTATCAGATGTGAAATGTTACTTTTCTTTATAAAATAGGCCAAAAGAAGCCTATATGTATATATTTGTAATAGACTATATATCTACTTAACATCAACTTTGGCACACAACCTGAAGATGGATTAAAAAAAAAAAAAAAAAATTAACGTTACTGATAGTCTTCTGCTCTCTGCCTGATGAGATTGACTTTTAACTGTAAAATTTACATTAGCATAAAAAACTCTGTTTTAGTGTGTATGATGTTTTTGTTATGTATAGTCCCTGTTGGTGGGTTGATGAAGGCGTACCTTGTACCTGTTGCTATTATTGTTACTTCTCTGCATCCACTTATAGTACTGTTCTGTTATACTGAATATCTGTTTGTTTATATCAGTGCCTATATACATTGGACCATAATAGCATTACTGATGAGATCTATAAGTGCATTTTTTTGCCTTGTTTTAAAGTGGAAACAGGCTGTATGCTTTATAAAAGAAAAACACTGCATTCCCAAAACGAAGGTAAACAAGGAATATCTTTCCAGTTTTAAGAAAAATATTATAACATGTTCCCAATTTATATACTAGGCACTCGCCCGAGTCGCTGCTGCAAAATTTAGCTGGAAAATAATACTGAAGATTCTACTGTGTACTTCTACACATGTAGAACAGTAGTTATCTAGTACTAGCTCCATAGCGTTATCAATATATTGATGGTTTCAATTCTTATTCATATTTTACTGTGTGTGAATTATATCATATCTCGCATATATCATATACACAATCACATTTACATGATAATTTAAAGAAATTTAAAGCTTGAGGGAAAAGGGTTAATGAAACCAAGAAGTTGTATATTTTGAGATCTACTACTATAATAAAAATGCAAATTGGAAAATATGGGTGAAAGGGGGGATTCCATACAGGCAAAATGGGGGAGTGTACTGGGCTTTTGTAAACAATCATCAACTGGAGAGGGAAGGGATTCTTAAGCTAAGTAAACCTACATGTACACCCAACCCCACCTCCCCCACCTTCCCACTCCTACCCGAGAGGTACCTATCTAAATGTACACCCAACCCCACCTCCCCCACTCCTATCCGAGAGGTACCTACCTAAATGTACACCCAACCCCACCTTCTCCTTCCGACTCCTACCCGAGAGGTACCTACCTAAATGTACACCCAACCCCACCTCCCCCACCTTCCCACTCCAACCCGAGAGGTACCTACCTACATGTACCCCCAACCCCACCTCCCCCACCTTCCCACTCCTCCCCGAGAGGTACCTACCTACATGTACACCCAACCCCACCTCCCCCGCCTTCCCACTCCTACCCGAGAGGTACCTACCTACATGTACACCCAACCCAACCTCCCCCACCTTCCCACTCCAACCCGAGAGGTACCTACCTACATGTACACCCAACCCCACCTCCCCCACCTTCCCACTCCTACCCCAGAGGTACCTACCTACATGTACACCCACCCCCACCTCCCCCACCTTCCCCTTCCCACTCCTACCCGAGAGGTGCCTACCTACATGTACACCCAACCCCACCTTCTCCTTCCCACTCCTACCCGAGTACCTACCTACATGTACACCCAACCCCACCTCCCCCACCTTCTCACTCCTACCCAAGAGGTACCTACCTACATGTACACCAAACCCCACCTCTCCCACCTTCCCACTCCTACCCGAGAGGTACCTACCTACATGTACACCAAACCCCACCTCCCCCACCTTCTCACTCCTACCCGAGAAGTACCTACCTACATGTACACCCAACCCCACCTCCCCCACCTTCCCACCTCTACCCGAGAGGTACCTACCTACATGTACACCCCACCCCACCTCCCCCACCTTCCCACTTCTACCCGAGCGGTACCTACCTACATGTACACCCAACCCCTACTCCCCCACCTTCCCGAGAGGTACATACCTACATGTACACCCAACCCCACCTCCCCCACCCTCCCCCTCCCACCCGAGAGGTACCTACCTACATGTACACCCACCCCCACCTCCCCCACATTCCCACTCCTACCTGAGAGGGACCTACCTACATGTACACCAAACCCCCCCCCCCCCACCTTCTCACTCCTACCCAAGAGGTACCTACCTACATGTACACCAAACCCCCCCCCCCCCACCTTCTCACTCCTACCCAAGAGGTACCTACCTACATGTACACCCAACCTCAACTCCCCCACCTTCCCACTCCTCGCGAGAGGTACCTACCTACATGTACACCCACCCCCCCCTCCCCCACCTTCCTCCTCCTACCCGAGAGGTACCTACCTACAGGTACACCCAACCCCACCTCCCCCCCCCTCCCACTCCTACCCGAGAGGAACCTACCTACATGTACACCCAACCCCACCTCCCCCACTTTCTCCTTCCCTCTCCTACCCGAGAGGTACCTACGTACATGTACCCCCAACCCCACCTCCCCCACCTTCCCACTCCTACCTGAGAGGTACCTACCTACATGTACACCAAACCCCACCTCACCCACCTTCTCACTCCTACCCAAGAGGTACCTACCTACATGTACACCCAACCCCACCTCCCCCACCCTCCCCCTCCCACCCGAGAGGTACCTACCTACATGTACACCCCACCCCACCTCCCCCACCTTCCCACTTCTACCTGAGAGGTACCTACCTACATGTACACCCAACCTCAACTCCCCCACCTTCCCACTCCTCGCGAGAGGTACCTACCTACATGTACACCCACCCCCCCCTCCCCCACCTTCCTCCTCCTACCCGAGAGGTACCTACCTACAGGTACACCCAACCCCCCCTCCCCCACCTTCTCACTCCTACCCAAGGGGTACCTACCTACATGTACACCCAACCCCTCCTCCCCCACCTTCCCACTCCTACCCGAGAAGTACCTACCTACATGTACCCCCAACCCCACCTCCCCCACCTTCCCACTCCTACCTGAGAGGGACCTACCTACATGTACACCAAACCCCCCCCCCCCCACCTTCTCACTCCTACCCAAGAGGTACCTACCTACATGTACACCCAACCCCTACTCCCCCACCTTCCCGAGAGGTACATACCTACATGTACACCCAACCCCACCTCCCCCACCTTCTCCTTCCCACTCCTACCCGAGTACCTACCTACATGTACACCCAACCCCACCTCCCCCACCTTCCCCCTTCTACCCCAGAGGTACCTACCTACATGTACACCCAACCTCAACCCCCCCACCTTCCCACTCCTCGCGAGAGGTACCTACCTACATGTACACCCAACCTCAACCCCCCCACCTTCCCACTCCTCGCGAGAGGTACCTACCTACATGTACACCCATCCCCACCTCCCCCACCTTCCCACTCCTACCTGAGAGGTACCTACCTACATGTACACCAACCCCCACCTCCCCCACCTTCTCACTCCTACCCAAGGGGTACCTACCTACATGTACACCCAACCCCACCTCCCCCACCCTCCCCCTCCCACCCGAGAGGTACCTACCTACATGTACACCCCACCCCACCTCCCCCACCTTCCCCCTTCTACCCCAGAGGTACCTACCTACATGTACACCCAACCTCAACCCCCCCACCTTCCCACTCCTCGCGAGAGGTACATACCTACATGTACACCCAACCTCAACTCCCCCACCTTCCCACTCCTCGCGAGAGGTACATACCTACATGTACACCCAACCCCACCTCCCCCACCTTCCCACTTCTACCCGAGAGGTACCTACCTACATGTACACCCAACCTCACCTCCCCCACCTTCCCACTCTTACCCGAGAGGTACCTGGGTATTCAAATGATGGCAACATTTACCAAACATGTTCCCATTACTATTTATAGTACAATGTAAACGTTACAACAGTCCAATGACAGAAGCGCTAACTGGCAAGTGTAAACATCACCAGTTGTGCCTCATAATGATAGAAAGGCATCAGACTTCCTTAAACTGTGACCAGTAAAAGTCTCGACCTCGACGATATACAACATTCATGCAATGAAATAAGGAAGAACTTTTTTTCCCTACGAGTAGTAAAATTATGGAACAGTCTTTGAGAGGATGTGATATAATCCACCACCTGTTACATTTAAAAACAGATTTGATAAACATGGGATTGATCAAGAACTGAAATATAATTACAGAGACAACATACTTTGTTAACTGTGTGATGTCCATAACCGATCTTTCATGCAGGGAACATGTATGTATTTTTTTTAAATATGTTGGAGTCTTGTGTAAAGGATCATATAGGTCCTGTATCGGAAAATAAACTTAACTTAACCCTTAGACTGCCAACGAATTTTGATGTTACACTCAGCATTGTCCATTACATCATTAATTCATGTGACATGAGACGATCTGGAAACTATTTGTTCTGTAAGGCGATTTATTTTCAAATTTCAATCATTGTAAAAAATTATATTGGCATCGCAGACGCATATTTTGTATACCAATGGAAAGCTGAGATACTGATCTTGAAGCTCGTATTTAAAAAGGATGACATGCTTTCCACGTTTTTTGAAATACCCGACCATAGAATAAAGGAAAAAGAACAAAATCTTGACACCAAAGTATACAAGATGCCTGCAATGGGCCTGAATCGCTCACCTGGTATTAATATATATAATCTCACACAAATAATCTTTTAAGTGGACTAAAATACAGCTACAGGCAGATAATCAGTGTTTGATTCATAAGAACCTATTAAAAAATTTAAACATATGACGCATGTGACCTAGAATGTCGAACAAAGACATAAGGTTGAACAGAGTTTACAGTCGTCCAACCAAGCATGCTTCTGGCAAAATATCATTACCCTGGACCTTTTGGTTATACAGAACAAGTCATTTAAAGATTTAAACATATATTGACCACTGTGACCTTGAATATGAGTGAAGGTCATTCATTTGAAAAAAAACAAGAGGCCCATGGGCCTTAACGGTCACCTGATATATTTATACAGAGAGTTGATTTTGTTTTTAACATGAACAGAAATATTATTCAAAGTGACAAAAAACAATAAAACCACCTTACTCAATATCTAGCATACAGATTTCAGACTGAAAAGGATTTGAAACTAGCACCTCTGATTCTTAACAAGGAAAATGAAGAAATTTTAGCACACTGACTCCTTTGAGCCCCACCCTACAGCCCTTGGGGGTAGGGCTGGCTCAAAATTTTCAAAGTATCAAACTGTCAATTCAAGGTTATAATTCCAATCAAGTTATTAACATGTAATATT
>NW_018479896.1:79920-81602 GCF_002113885.1 Mizuhopecten yessoensis | reverse complement strand
ATTTTTGTTGACCTTTGTCCATGGAAGGTCCCTGCAAAATTTCATTGAAATTGGTTCAGGGGTTTTGGAGAAGAAGATTTTTGAAATTTTAGTCAATTTGACCCTTTTTGGCCCCGCCCCTCAGGCCCCTGGGGGTTTAGGACTAAACCGGCAACTGTTTTTGTTGACCTTTATCCATGGAAGGTCCCTGCAAAATTTCATTGAAATTGGTTCAGGGGTTTCAGAGAAGAAGTCGAAAATGTAAATTGTTTACGGACGGACGACGGACGACGGACGACGACGAACAAAAGGCGATCGCAATAGGTCACTTGAGACTTTGTCTCAGGTGACCTAAAAAACTTGTTCAGGTCATTCCAGTTACAAACATGGATATTCTAAAATCGTTCTCACGGCAACGGGCTATAAAAATCCAATCCTGGCCAATTCCTTGATTCTGAATTGTAACAGCATAAGCTTGACCATGAGAAGATAAATCCTTTTGACCATCAACAGAATATGATGGAAATCGCTTCAAAACTGAAGATCATTTATCGCCATTTCTCAAACGATCCATGATCGCTCACCGACTGATCATATAAATCTATGTGCGATTTGGGTCTCTTCATTAACAAGAGGCCCATGGGCCTTAACGGTCACCTGATATATTTATACAGAGAGTTGATTTTGTTTTTAACATGAACAGAAATATTATTCAAAGTGACAAAAAACAATAAAACCACCTTACTCAATATCTAGCATACAGATTTCAGACTAAAAAGGATTTGAAACTAGAAATTGTTGGCTAACAATTTGACGGGCTTTTCACTGTAAGGACTTATTTGGCCTTCTACATGTAATAATAACCTGTGCAAGTCTACAGTAGCTGACTGAGTAGTGGGGTATTCCCGGAGTGCGAAATGACGTCAGAGAAAGATTGGATAAATATAGGCAGCCAATGGGCAGTGTTGTACTACGAATGTAGTCCGTTAATGTCGTCATATAGTCCATCCACTATGTACGTCAGGACGATTTATTGAAACTTTCTTTGTGTCTATATCGGTTGGGTTGGCCTCGCCAAGGAAAGGCTGATGTTTACCCACTGCAACAGAGGTGTAAACTGTCCACATTTTTAAGATTGCGAGTGCGTAGTAATCGATGTAGTATTACCAGCGTGTATTAGATGTCTTGATATAAATCAAAGTACTGAGAGTACTGAAAGCACTTCACAATCGCACAAAAATGAAAACGGTTTTTGACTTTCACCTTTGAAATTATATTTGGAGTAGGTCAAGGTCGTTCATTTGCACACACGTTAAAGCCCTTCATTCAAGCATGCTTCTTTGCCAAACATCGTTACCCTGGAGTTATTGGTTATTCAGAAAAAGTGGTTTCAATATTTTTACATATATGACCTCTGTGACCTTGAAAGTCATTCAAGGTCAATCATTTTTTCNGATTCTACCATATCTGGGTCTTGAGAAGAAGATTTTTGAAATTTCAGTCAATTCGACCCTTTTTGGCCCCACCCATCAGCCCCTGGGGGTCAGTCAGTAATATAAGGTACATACTATCAAACTGCTACCTAATACTGATAATGCTAACCCAAATTGAATTACTTCCAATGGAAATTAAACAAATGTTGGTCCAAAATGTGATTTCCCTATATAAACTATAGTAAAGTTTACCCCCTCCCCAGGGGGAAA
>NW_018479896.1:56614-77487 GCF_002113885.1 Mizuhopecten yessoensis | reverse complement strand
TTCTTCAGAAGAAGTCGTTTGAAGTGTTTGACACATTTGACCCCTGTGACCTTGAAAGAAGGTCAAGGTAATTTTCATTCTCAAACTTTGTTGGGCTCCATCCAAGGAAGCCATCAGCCAAATATGGAGATTCTATACCTTTTAATTCTTCAGAAGAAGTCGTTTGAAGTTTTTGACATATTTGACCCCTGTGACCTTGAAAGTAGGTCAAACTAATTTTCATTCTCAAACTTTGTTGGGGTCTATCCCAGGAAGCCATCAGCCAAATATGAAGATTCTATACCTTTTAGTTCTTCATTAGAAGTCGTTTGAAGTGTTTGACACATTTGACCCCTGTGACCTTGAAAGTAGATCAAGGTCATTTTCATTCTCAAACTTTGTTGGGCTCTATCCCAGGAAGCTACCAGCCAAATATAAAGATTCTATACCTTTCAGATCTTCAGAAGAAGTCGTTTGAAGTTTTTGACATATTTGACCCCTGTGACCTTGAAAACAGGTCAATGTCATTTTCGTTCTCAAACTTTGTAGGGCTCCTACCAACGAAGCTTTCAGCCAAATATCATGACTCTAGGCCTGTCAGTTCTTCAGAAAAAGTTGTTTAAAGGAAAAGTTGACGGACGAGGACGGACGGACGGACGGACGGACAGACGGACGACGGACGCCGCGCCACGGCATAAGCTCACTTGGCACTTCGTGCCAGGTGAGCTAAAAATGGTAGTCCTTAATCCCAGCATGTTAATGGCCAAATAGCATCACCCTTAGCCTTTTGCTTATTGAGAAGAAGTCATTTAAAGGTTTTAAACATATTTGACCCCTGTGACCTTTAATATATGTCAAGGTTATTCGTTTGAACAAACTTGGTAGTCCTTCATCCTAGCATACTACTGGCCAAACAGCATCATCCTAGTACTTTTGGTTATTGAAAACATGCTGTTTAAAGGTTTTAAACATATTTGACCATTGTGACCTTGAATATTTGTCAAGGTAATTCATTTAAACAAACTTGGTAGCGCTTCATCCGGCATGCCACAGGCCAAATATTATAACCCTCAGCCTCTAGGTTATTCGGAAGAAGTAGTTTTAAAGGTTTTAAACATATTTTACCCCTGTGACCTTGAAATGGGTGAAGGTCATTTGTTTTAACAAACTTGATAGCCCTTCATCCCAGCATCTAACTGGCAAAATATCATAACCCTAGGCCTCTTGGTAATTCAGAAAAAGTCATTTAAAGGTTTTAAACATATTTGACCCCTGCAACCTTGAAAATGGGCGAAGGTCATTCGTTTGAACGAACTTGGTAGCCCTTCATCCAAGCATGTTACTGGCCAAATATCATCATCCAGGGCCTTTTGGTTATTGAGAAGAAGTTGTTTAAGGGTTTTAAACATATTTGACCCCTGTGACCTTGAAAATGGATGAAGGTCATTCATTTGAACAAAATTGGTAGCCCTTCATCCAAGCATGCTACTGGTCAAATATCATCTCCCTGGGCAATTTGGTTATTGAGAAGAAGATGTTTAAAGTTTTTAACATATTTGACCCCTGTGATCTTGAAAATAAGTGAAGGTCATTAATTTTAACAAACTTTGTAGCCCTTCATCCAAGTTTGCTTCTTGCCAAATATCGACACCCTAGGCCTTTCGGTTATTAAGAAGAAGTCGTTTAAAGTAAAATATTGACGCCGGACGGACGGACAGAAGACGGACGCCGCGCCACGGCATAAGCTCACTTGGCACTTCGTGCCAGGTGAGCTAATAAAAATGGTTCAGCGTCATGTTGGGACATTTGTACGCTACACAGGTACCACTAGCCAAGTTTCAGTTTTTCTCTGGCTTGGGTGGATAACGTTGTCTAAGGTTTTGCTGGCTACTATTTGCTATGAATGACGTTACACATATTTTTTTTACGTCATATCAGTATCTATTACGTAAACATTTTTTTTTAAACTTTCCATAGAGGTATAACATGTTGTTCAAGGTGATTGTATAGTTTTATATGATCGTTTGAATATGAAGTGATTCAATGTATTTTTCCATGTTGTTTCTGGAGTAAACACAATTGGGTCTATGCATAAATTGTTGACCTCATAGTACAACAACGTCATAATCGGACATTTCAAAACCACGCTGAAATCTTGGCCTCGACAGAAAATAAGGGTTTCACTGACTGGCAGCGAAAGGGTTAAACAACAGGAGTAAAGTCCATCTTCAAAACTATACAGTGGAGACAATTGTTAGGGCAGTAAAGGGTCACTCTGCATAAAATCACTGCACACTATTGTTTCCATATTATTATTTTATACTGCATGATCCTATTTGAGCATTTTCAACACTGCTTACTCAAGTTACTGCAGCTGTGACCCAAATGAAGTTTTGTTGATATTGTTTAAGAGCCGTCAACTCGATGACACCTCGAAGGTACACAGAATCATGATTTACTGTAGAACCAGACACGAACATCAATCTCAAAAGTAGTAATTAGGTCTACTATCATGCTATTTTGTCTTACTAACATGTTTCTATGGTAACTATCCGATATCAACACCAATCAGGAAATCAAGAATGTCAAATTCTGATAGTTGACATCACGTTCACTTGCTGTGAACATGACACTTGTCGATGGAGTTAAATAATATTAAGACGTATATTACATAATGTACAAGCCACATAACCACGCCGGTAGACAAGAATTTCTTACCATTATTTCACGTTACGTTAGATTCAACTGCAGCATCTTTTTTTCCCAAGCGATATCCGCCTTATTTAAACAAATAACATTAGAGAGCGCTGTTTGCAAGGGAGGTTACTCTACAGAATCGTACCTGTGATTATGATCCAGAATTTCTTAGGGAAAATTACAAATGAATAATGTCTAAAATTTCAGTGAACATTGATTGCATACCTTCTATTTGGCGTTCCATACATATATTGTGTAGATTGTAAGTTTTCCTGTAGCCAGACTGTGACTCAATGAAAGACGTCAATTTGCTTATGTTATTACGAAATATGTCTACTTGGACAAAATGGAAAATAACCACACCACGTTATAATTTTGCGACGGAAATTTTTATGTTATATTTCACTGTGGTTGTGTAATAGATCTACACTGTAAATGAAAATGGCTTTTTCAAGTGATAATTCTAATTTTGGCCCCGGATACGACAGACATATACGTATATATGTCTCTGAAATATCTAAATCCGTGGTTAACCAAAGAATCTGATTCGTTTTTTGATTAACTAGAATACGAATGTTTTGATCACTTTTTTTCTAATGAGCATCGCTTCAATTATGTCCATTGAATCTGGTCGAATTCAAGCAAGAGTGAGCGACTGACATATATATATATATATATATATGTGTGTGTGTGTGTGTAAATAAAGACGTATACGTATACAGAGTTTATGACTACAATGGTAGTTAATAGGTCTATTCATACTGAGTAAAATGAAAATGACGTATATTGCATTTAAATATGTACTTTAAAAAATACTACAAAGCATTGGTATAATTGCGATAACTGGCCATGGGGGTTCCACCGATAAATTGATTTTGGGTTTTAGCATCTTTTTATTTTCTAACTGAAAATCTCTAATTTAACACACACAAAAAATCAAACTTAAAACATAAATACAAGAAAAAAATCCTTCTCCGCTCGCTGATGAATATTAATCTGACCCTCGTATAGTTTGATAGAATATCAGTTCCTTATGTTTTTTTTGTTATTCTATTTCTCCTCATACGACTTTATACACATTTTCAAAGTACTAGTACTTTTATTGGACCTCTTGATAGCTTACTTAAGTCTGTATGCCACCATTAGTTTAAACATATTTTATTGCCAAGCAAATGGATTGGGCACAAGTTATCAAACTTATATTAAGCCCTTTCCTAGCAAATTACAAGCATATATTTACAATAGTACAACAAGATGGCAGAATTAATTTACATATATACACTATTTCATTTTTAAATGCTTTAATTTTTAAATTGAAATTATAAGAGAGAGACAGAGAGAGAAAAGGGGGGAAGGGGGAAGAGACAGGGGGATAATAGTCTGTAATTATAATACATACATCCTCATCATTATTAATGTATGACATATAGTATCTTCCTCTTAGAGAGAGTGGATATTATGGTTCAATTGAGAGAGAGGGAGAGAGAGGGGACAAGGGGGAGGGGGGGGGGGTACTAGAATCTGTTAGAGTCACGAATGTATTGCTGAGTATGCATGAATATCGTTATGTTTTCCTGTTCCGAAAGAGATGTATCTCCAAATAGAAGTAGATTTAAATTAAGAGGCATGTATTCATTCAGTTCACGATAAAGCTTAATTCTTTGTTCGTTATATATATCACAGGTAAAAAAGAAATGGTGTGTGTCTTCAATAGGGAAGCCACATATACAACGTTGGTAATCAATGAGGTTAACACGAAACAGGTCACTTTTCAAAGTACTAGAACGGTTTCTTAATTTTGTATGCAAAATATTATTTTTCCTATCACCATAGAAAAAGGGGTTTGGTACAAGCGGCAAGTTTACGTCTTGAATGGCGTTTCTAAATGATGAGAACGTGGCACTACGTCGTATACTAGTAGGTAACTGGTTCCACAGTCTAACAGTAGAAGGAAAAAAGGATACGTTAGATAATTCAAGTCTGTTGTTAGGTAGGTTGTAGTTTTCAACGTTTCGAAGATTATAGTGAGAGTTATCGACAAGGGAAGGGAGTAGAGTGTTGAGATAGTTAGGGGCTATATTATTGTGGATTTTAAAAAATAATTGAAGTTTTCGACGGGATCTCCGATGGGCTAGAGAATCCCATCCAGTTTCATTGTATATAGATTGTCTACTAGTAAACGACGGTAAACCAGTGACAATACGTCCAGCTTCAAGTTGTAATTTTTCTAATTTGTCTGAATCAGTAATAGAACAACCATCCCAAAGTTCACAACAATATTCTAGAATAGGAAGTATAAATGTTCTATATATTTTATTCAGTGTACGTCGGTTCAGGGTATATTTCAATTTACGGAGGACACTTAATTGTTTAACTACTTTTTTACATATATTATCAATGTGATAGGTCCATTTACAGTTAGCATTGATGAATACTCCCAGATGCTTATGATTTTCAACAAATTCAATACTTACATTATTAAAGTTAATTTCAATGAGGTGATCAAGATCAATATTAGAAATAAGTAAAGCCTCTGTTTTTGCAGGATTGAATTTGACAAGCCACTTATCTGCCCACAATTGTATATTTACTAGATCATTATTAATTTTTTGTTCAATTACTTGTGGTGATTTATCCGAATACAAAAGAGAGGTGTCATCAGCAAATAGTTTTGATAGACTTTCTATATTATCTGTTATGTCATTAATATAAAGTATAAACAGCAATGGGCCAAGAACCGAACCCTGAGGTACTCCTGCATTTGTTCTCTTAGCAGAAGATCTACTATTTCCAATAAAAACTTGTTGAGATCTATTAGTAACATAATCAATTAACCAGTCCAATAACTTTCCCGATATTCCATAGCTAGCTAGTTTCACTTCCAGTCCCCTATGCCACACTCGATCAAACGCCTTAGAAATATCACAAAAAATTAGGCAAGTTGGCTGTTTTTTTTCTAGATTGTCGCACATAGTATGATATATTTCTATAAGCTGGTGTACAGTAGAGTGACCTGGTTGAAAACCTGACTGATATTTATATATGAGAGAATTATCTAAAAGGTAGTTATGTAAATATTTAGCGACTAATCTTTCGAAAACTTTACCAATAGTACTTAGTAGTGCAATAGGTCTATAATTTGAAGGGTCTTGTTTATCGCCCTTTTTAAAAAACGGCATAACTAGAGCATGTTTCCATTGTTTGGGAAAAGATCCAGTTTCCAAAGATGAGCGAAAGATCAATGAAAGAGGATAAGCAACTGAATTAGAGGTATTCTTTAGCATGGTATGACTAATAGTATCCTTTCCTACAGCTTTACCGATTTTTAATGTCTTAAGAATGTCGATAATGTCATTAATATTAAACGGTATGTCTGAAATGGTCGAGTCTGTTCTAGGTTCTATAACAGGTACGTCAATGTTAGTATCGTCTAGAGTAGATATTGAAACAAAGTAATCGTTTAGTATATTAGTCTTTATGTCGTCATCCATTTCTATATCACCATATAGGTGTAAGACTCGATACGCTGTATATAGCCTTTCCGTAATACTATTTGATATGACAGGAGCTTATCTCAGTAATTAGGCAATGTTATAGTTAAGCCATGATTGTAGTTTAGAAGAATTGACAAAATTCCAGGCTTATTTCACCACTGTCCGTAGCTGGCCTGTCAATTTATTGAGGGAGTGATCTTGATCTTGGAACAATTATTTTATAGAAAATCGTTTGGTTTACAAGCAAAATCATTTTACATGGCATCAACTAATTGAAGTTTATCAAAAAATGAAGGCAAATAAACATACGTGTGCTAACTCTTCACCAACCAAAGGCGTATCTTTTTTTAATCATATATTGACCTTAGAAGTAAGGGGACCGGGGCAAGTTCGGCAACCCCTGATATTTCTGGTTGTTCAGTTGACGTCCTGTTCACAAGAAAAAATGGTGAGGGAAACGATTTTTTTAAATAACGAAAAGGGAGCAAGTTACTTTTAGGAGGGTAGAGAGAAAATCATAACCTCCTTCAGTTTTTTTCGAGATTTGCGACTTTTCTGTAAACCGAGTAGTTACCTTTATTTACGCCATACGTTTAACACGCTGACTGCTTCACATGATGGTGTACATAGAAGCCATGCACTGACTTCCGTACCCCTGTAATATACGAATTTCTAGAAATATCAATTTGGGTCGGGTTCGGCCCATGCAACACATGGAAAGTCGTAAAATTGCCGGGGAAATTTGACCCTGCTTGGTTTATGACGTCATAATTATGCTGATTCCAATGTTGTCAGAACTTACTCCAATGCCAATACGACCTGACCCCCTAGGGGGAACTTACTATAGTCTTCGCGGGTAAAAAAGGCTTATAATTTGTTTTCGTATATCTACAAAAACATGTAAAGTTTCATACTTGATAGAAAATAGAATAAGTGGCTTTTATGGCATGCAACATGGAGCTGTGACACACTGGAAGTTCCTAAAAGTGGAAATAGTTGTTGAGGTGAGAAGCATTGGCTGTGTTATAGCTATAACTATAACTATAACTATAACTATAGCTATAACTATAACTATAACTATAACTATAACTATAGCTATAACTATAACTATAGCTATAGCTATAACTATAACTATAGCTATAACTATAACTATAACTATAACTATAACTATAGCTATAACTATAACTATAGCTATAACTATAACTATAACTATAACTATAACTATAGCTATAACTATAACTATAACTATAGCTATAACTATAACTATAACTATAACTATAACTATAACTATAACTATAACTATAACTATAACTATAACTATAACTATAGCTATAACTATAACTATAACTATAACTATAACTATAACTATAACTATAACTATAACTATAACTATAACTATAACTATAGCTATAACTATAACTATAACTATAACTATAACTATAACTATAACTATAACTATAACTATAACTATAACTATAACTATAGCTATAACTATAACTATAACTATAACTATAACTATAACTATAACTATAACTATAACTATAACTATAACTATAACTATAACTATAACTATAGCTATAACTATAACTATAACTATAACTATAACCATCCCATCCCTCTTCATAGGAAAGTCGTCTGCTTTCCTTAAATTTCATAACACTCCGCAACAGTCCATACCATATTTTGTTTCTTGACAACTGATACTTTAATCACTATATAATATTTGAAATAAGCGAGCATTAATCAGAATGTCATTGATCAGCGGCTGTCTGTGTCCATCCTTATGTGACGAGTTTATCTTGCGTTAGTACAACTTCACTTTTGCGTTATTACGTGTTTATTTTGTGTTATTTCGAGATTTGTGCGCAATTATGTGTTTGTGCACGTTATTACGCGTTTATTTGCGTTAAAACGTGTTTATTTTCGTGTAATAATGTGTTGGGTTTTGGTTGCGGTATTACGACTTTCGTTTCCTTATAAGTGGCCATAATAGGTGTTCGTATGATTGTCCTTTTGTTTTAATTCTATTAAAGGCACGGAATTCCAAATTGTGTAAATACACATAAATTTTAACACTTGTGTTTAGGTATATACCTGAATTATTATGCTTGTTATCATTGTTGTGTAATTGTAAAGAATGATGGGAGAAGGCTGTCATAGGTTGTGCCTAATTCATATATGTTTAAACTTAACTTATAACATATTTAGACATGTGTAGCATTCAGCGACCCGTGTTATAGATATCACCCACCATAGGCCGGTATTGATGCCTATAAAGAAACAGTTCTAGAAACTATTTCCAAACTAAGAAAACAAAGAAAACTCCCAATGTTTTATCATGCAGAACTTGACTTAAACTATCATCAGCCTCCTTTTGCTGGTTACGGCTTATCCATCCAGACTCTCTCATACCGACATCACGATTCACTCGTTGGAAATATTTAATATCAAAGTTTTGGGCTTAGCCCTTCAACGGGGATGGAATGGTCCTCATCTCACATTTTAGCCTCATTTAAACGTCAAATATACAGACATGCTCGGCAATCTCTTTTAGCTCCGGAGATCGTATGTTTAATATTTCCCTTAATTTAGAGCGAACCTTGTTTGTAGTGCAGCTTGTAGTAACGGCCTATACATTTGAGAATACTTTTCCTTCTTCATCTTTTACAAATGAAAGACGTATCCTGATGCAAAATTCGAAACCTTTGCATGAATATCAAGTTCTATTTGGAAGCAATTCTGTTCGGACAACAACAGTTAACCGTAAACCTTGTAGACATTTACAAAAGTCATCAGAATATGTTTAAACTGAACCTAATTTTTCAGTACGGTGGCGACATGGTAAAAGTTGGCGCTCCAGTGCTTGTGCTGTAAGTACGGTGGCGACACGGTAAACGTTGGCGCTCCTGTGCTTGTGCTGTAAGTACGGAGGCGTCATGGTAAAAGTTGGCGGTCCAGTGTGTGTGCTGTAAATACGGTGGCGACACGGTAAAAGTTGGCGCTCCTGTGCTTGTGCTGTAAGTACGGTGGCGTCATGGTAAAAGTTGGCACTCCAGTGCTTGTGCTGTAAGTACGGTGGCGTCATGGTAAAAGTTGGCGCTCCAGTGTGTGTGCTGTAAGTACGGTGGCGTCATAGTAAAAGTTGGCGCTCCAGTGTGTGTGCTGTAAGTACGGTGGCGTCATAGTAAAAGTTGGCGCTCCAGTGTGTGTGCTGTAAGTACGGTGGCGTGATGGTAAAAGTTGGCGCTCCAGTGTGTGTGCTGTAAGTACGGTGGCGTCATGGTAAAAGTTGGCGCTCCAGTGTCTGTGCTGTAAATACGGTGGCGACACGGTAAAAGTTGGCGCTCCAGTGCTTGTGGTATAAGTACGGTGGCGACACGGTAAAAGTTACCAATGAAAACAAGGTAAGAATACCAATAAGCACCATAACATACACCGAGATACACACACGTGGAGGTAGTAGCTAGTTGACAGTAGATCCGAGATGGTTTTGTCTGTTTGGAGTCTACTGTCCTTGCAATAGTTGCGGTCACATGGGGACGGGATCTGATAAGGCAACTCACCAGACAGTATTGTATTTAATGAGTGTATGAACTGTATATACATGTAAAGCACCTTAAAGTGGCGTATTCTAGCATATCCAGATATATCTGAGGCACACGTAGCCAGTGTTGAACATAATTAAGTTAGATAAGTGTCTTTTCTCTTCTAAACAGCGCAGTGGATGGTCGTGAAGTCGCGTTTTACCGTCGGATGTAAACACGCTGCTTCCAAGGATTGGAACCTTGTGTTTATATCCGTAAGTCTATTTACAACTCCTTAATGTAGAAAACGCCAATATAATGCAGGGTAATCTTTTTCACTTTTTGCGTCGATGACAAAACAGGAAGTTGACGCCTCTTGACTTCTAAGAGAATGGTGTGTTATGCTTAGGGAGATTACCTACCGTCAACCAGGCCATTCTGTGACCAGAACATGTAGGTTATCTTATATATAATACAAGAATTATGAATTTCCCATAATTTTGTCAAATTGAAATCAACTCAGAGGGACATGGCAAGAATCTGGAAATAAAACATGAATGAATTAGATATTTAAACTTAATTCATTCTGATGATTTCGTTATTGTGTCCATGATCAAGAGCAAGCAGGAATAAAATCATAATATATTCTTTTGACTGAAATATCCCACCTATCAAATCAGGAGAACTTCTTTCCATCAATTATGATAAGATAAAACAGTAGGACATCAATAGAGAGAAAACTAAAAATAAATAAATAAATAAATGATAAATATACAACTTGACAGTAAACGAGAAAGAAATCAGTGTTAAATCTATGGTCAGTTTAAGCTCTCGCCGCAGTGTAGAGTTTTGTTAACGTCTGAGTGCACTTAACTTTACCATATATTCACATCGTGATAGTACCGATCACTGTCTGAAACCCGTATACGATTATATATATCTAGATTTAAAAAATATATACATAGCGCTGGAAAAGCATACAGCTTATTCACAGTACATGCTATCTTTATATACAGTATTATATATGCAATTCATGAATAAATTTGAATTATTACAAAAGATAAGTTCATGGTTATATTAAGATGTAAAAAATCACAAAAATCACATGATCAGCTGGAAACTATGAAATAAAGTCACAAACTGGTAAAAGGCTTTTAGAACACCCAACTTTCACTATTAACACTTCACACTAGGGAAACTTTACACAAATGTCTGTACTAAACATATATATATAATTTACACAAATGTCTGTACTAAACATATAGATATAATTTAAAACAGCTTCCAGAAACCTTAAACATAATCCTCTTTTGGGCTTTAATAGACAAGGCGTAGTTAAATACCAACTGTAATTTTTAATAACATCACCGATTTAAATCAAATTCCGAGCAATGTGTAATTTTGACGTTGTTTTGGCTCATTAAGAGGGATACAAAGTGATACCTCAAACAAAGAATGACACTCACCCGAATAGATCGATAGTCCAGCATGTAGTAGAGAAATGTGTTCCATACCAGTTATGATCTCAAATATTAAAAACAAATTCTTGTATTTCACAATTTTACGTTTGGAACACTTTCTAAATAGATTTTCATTCTTCTTTTCTCATGAAGTACTGCTGAAACACAATAGTGATACGATTCAATCAAAGGTCTTCCTTGGTTAGACAGGTAGGTTCTGCCTCGTTTTACCTGTAATTATTCAATGAACTTGCCTAAAATCCCCTACAAATGTTTTATGAAGTTGTGTGTAGTCTAGCAAATTGCCTATCTAACGGAACGCAATACAACTCGACAAACATTGACCGAATATCAAGGGGTAATCCTGTAACAGGAGAAATAAAAGGCACATGTAGACCTCGATTCGAACCAGGGACCTCCGAACTCGTTACTGACGCTCTACCTATTGAGCTACCTATAGTCGCCAGGGATCGATCCAGTCAAGTTCGCCCTCACGAATCATGTCATCCCGGAGAAACGAAGTGACGTTTTTTCCTACAACAAAGGCACTGTATGTAAACACTAGATATATATGTTCGGCCGTTCCAAAACCTCGTTATTCTGGAATATTTGTTTCTAGTCACACAGATAAAGATCAAATAGCAAAATAAACTGACCAAGGAAGAGCTGTCGAATGCCTTGCAGTGCTGCGGATAGTACCATACAAGGCTAGGTGACTGACTTTTCGGAGTATTGTGGCACCAAACGAGACACAGATCTAATCAGTGAATGTCATTATGGCAATTGTTCCTGTCACTGTGTGAGATACTGGTTTGAAAATATATTTCAGTTAATCTACCTTTTCCACCATATGTTAAAGTTAGTTGTGATCGGGTGCATTTGATTTATTTTGATTTAAACATATTTTATTGCCATAATGCAACTGGATTGGGCACAAGTTATACAACTTATATACAGCCCTTTCCAAACAAAATTACAATCGGGTACATTATACACTTTGAACCTAATAGTATAATGTCACTTTTATAATGGTAACAATATCCTCGTTTTTTGCTTTTGATCGTTACTGTTGCTTCATAAATTCCAAGGTTTTACAGCCGCCAACCTTCCAACAGCCGGTCTTTTGTCCAAGAGGTCAGATACTTACTGAACATTATGGTATTTAAAAAATAGCGATGTGGGAGAAAATCTGATTAACCGGCCCAAGCAGCATGTATGAATGCTATTGTAAGTGAATGTTAGTGGATATCCGATCCCCTAGTGTGACCAATCTAGCTATAAAGGTCATATCGGGATCATCATCATCATCATCATCATCATATCAGCAACAGAAGCAGCAATCATTCGTTATTCCTCATACTCACATTCATACGCACGCCAGAACCTTTTTTACCCTCATTCACCCAGGCAAGACTTATCAATATTTAAGGATTAACTTGAATTTATTTTTCATGTTATGGAGCTATAACACAAAAAAAACGGAGTGTACTCTAAATAAACCGCGAAGCGGTTTATGATGAGAGTACGCTCCGGTTTTTTGTGTTATAACTCCATAACATGAACCATATATTCAAGTTAATCCTTATGATTTAATCTACTATACACAATCCCTGTGGAAATCCACTTGTATTGATGGACTCTTTTATCTTAGAAATTATTGCGCTGCTGTATCAGCCAATCAAAAGCGACCTTACAAATGGTGACGTCATGTTTTATGTTATGGGCTGATAACATAAATTTTTAAGCCAATGAAAATGCTTGTTACAAGCAAGATTGAATTATGATGGTATATTATATAATTTGTATTCAATACACTGATATACAACATGTATCTTAACATGACCTGTGCTAGTGATGACCTCTTAATAAATCTGCTCTACGCTTAAACGCTAGTGATAAATACCTTCCTAAATTATTAAGTTCTTTTGTGTTTTCGATTTTGAGTAATTGAACGAATTCAAAAATACTAGGCCTTTTGAAATAATATTTCTTTATGTATTTAGACCGGAGGTCTGAATAGCGATTACATTTAATTATAAAACGAAATTCATCTTCTTTATCATTTTCATTACATAAAATACATTTTCTTTCTTCTCTAGGTATATCTCTGTAATGGCCACGTTCAATGAACAGGTCATGCACACATAAACGCATCTTAGAAATATGTTTTAGATAATTTAAATTAATTGCCTTACCATTAAATTTATGGTTGCAATTTAATACTTTCCACTAAATGCTGATATAATACTCCTTTAGAAGAAGAATGAACTTCTTCTAGACAATCTTGCTGAAAACTATAACATAATCGCTGCTTATATACTTCCCTAGAATGATTAATACTATCAGTCACAAACTTGTATCCAAGGCCGACTCTTGAAAGGTCATGTTTTAAGTTAAGGATCCAGGGGTCTTTATTTTCAACCATATCATCATAACAAGCTTTCAGCACACAGTTATCAGAACGTTGTAATTTAATCCAATACTTATTTTTTTTTAACTTTTCTTAACAACTCTAGATGGGATCTTCCAAATTCAATATAAAGAAGTGCAGAGTTTGTAGATTTTCTTAATCCTAATAATGATTTCAAAAATCCAATATGCATATTTTCTATTTCGGGTACTTTATGAAATCCCCAAATTTCTGAACCGTACATTAAAATAAATTGACAAACGTGTCAAAGACAGCAAGACGAGATTCTATATTAAAATAATTCTTTTTACAAACATTATTTATGGCAAATAGTGCTTTTCGACCTTGTTCTGCAAGTTTTTGGGTTTTTTTTTGTAAATTTTCCATTATAGTTTAAAGTGAGATCAAGATAATTAAACACATCAACTACTTCAATCGCATCATTATTGTAAAACCATTTTTCTTTTGCTCTTATTAAACCACCATTTCTAAAGATAACTGTTTTTGTTTTATCTGCATTTAAAGTTAAGCTCCATTTTCTACAATAATCTGATAGTGAATCTAACATTTTCTGCAAGTCTTCTGGTGTTTCCGATAGTATGGCCATATCGTCTGCGTACATAAGTAAAAATATATTAATAGTTTGAATTTCTAGGGATAAGCAATTATTTTTTTATAAAATCCATTTCTAAATCATTAACAAATAATGTAAACAACAAGGGAGATAATATTTCCCCTTGGAATAAACCACAATCACATTTGAAAAATTCAGTAACACCTTTGAATTTAACACAACATTTTACATTGGCATAGAGACTTCTTATCATTTTCAGGAATTTCCCTTCTATACCTTCCTTAATCATTTTATACCAAAGATTTTGTCGACTAACAAAATCAAAAGTTTTTTTATAATCTATAAAACAGCAGTAAAGCCTGTGTCGTTTTTTGTGAGTTCTATTAATTAATGATTGTAGTACGAAAATAGCATCTATTGTGGAAAGTTTTTTTCTAAATCCAAATTGTACATCTGTGATAATATGTATTTTATCAACATTAACTAATCTTTCATTTAAAACGGCAGTATAATTGTTCCAATAATGGCTAGCTGATTCTCCCCTTCTCTATATCAATAACTAGGGAGAAACTATTGGCTAGCTGATTCTTTCCCCCTCTCTATTAATAACTAAGGAGAAAACTATTGGCTAGCTGATTCCCCTTCTCTGTATCAATAACTAGGGGGAAACTATTGGCTAGCTGATCCCCCTCCCTGTATCAATAACTAGGGGTAAACTATTGGCTAGCTGATCCCCTCTCCCTGTATCAATAACTAGGGGGGAACTATTGGCTAGCTGATCCCCCCCTCTCTGTATCAATATCTAGGGGGAAACTATTGGCTAGCTGATTCTTTCCCCCTCTCTGTATCAATAACTAGGGAGAAACTATTGCCTAGCTGATCCCCCCTCTCTGTATCAATAACTAGGGGGAAACTATTGGCTAGCTGATCCCCCCTCTCTGTATCAATAACTAGGGGGAAACTATTGGCTAGCTGATCCCCCCTCTCTGTATCAATAACTAGGGGGAAACTATTGGCTAGCTGATCCCCCCTCTCTGTATCAATAACTAGGGGGAAACTATTGGCTAGCTGATCCCCCCTCTCTGTATCAATAACTAGGGGGAAACTATTGGCTAGCTGATCCCCCCTCTCTGTATCAATAACTAGGGGGAAACTATTGGCTAGCTGATCCCCCCTCTCTGTATCAATAACTAGGGGGAAACTATTGGCTAGCTGATCCCCCCTCTCTGTATCAATAACTAGGGGGAAACTATTGGCTAGCTGATCCCCCCTCTCTGTATCAATAACTAGGGGGAAACTATTGGCTAGCTGATCCCCCCTCTCTGTATCAATAACTAGGGGGAAACTATTGGCTAGCTGATCCCCCCTCTCTGTATCAATAACTAGGGGGAAACTATTGGCTAGCTGATCCCCCCTCTCTGTATCAATAACTAGGGGGAAACTATTGGCTAGCTGATCCCCCCTCTCTGTATCAATAACTAGGGGGAAACTATTGGCTAGCTGATCCCCCCTCTCTGTATCAATAACTAGGGGGAAACTATTGGCTAGCTGATCCCCCCTCTCTGTATCAATAACTAGGGGGAAACTATTGGCTAGCTGATCCCCCCTCTCTGTATCAATAACTAGGGGGAAACTATTGGCTAGCTGATCCCCCCTCTCTGTATCAATAACTAGGGGGAAACTATTGGCTAGCTGATCCCCCCTCTCTGTATCAATAACTAGGGGGAAACTATTGGCTAGCTGATCCCCCCTCTCTGTATCAATAACTAGGGGGAAACTATTGGCTAGCTGATCCCCCCTCTCTGTATCAATAACTAGGGGGAAACTATTGGCTAGCTGATCCCCCCTCTCTGTATCAATAACTAGGGGGAAACTATTGGCTAGCTGATCCCCCCTCTCTGTATCAATAACTAGGGGGAAACTATTGGCTAGCTGATCCCCCCTCTCTGTATCAATAACTAGGGGGAAACTATTGGCTAGCTGATCCCCCCTCTCTGTATCAATAACTAGGGGGAAACTATTGGCTAGCTGATCCCCCCTCTCTGTATCAATAACTAGGGGGAAACTATTGGCTAGCTGATCCCCCCTCTCTGTATCAATAACTAGGGGGAAACTATTGGCTAGCTGATCCCCCCTCTCTGTATCAATAACTAGGGGGAAACTATTGGCTAGCTGATCCCCCCTCTCTGTATCAATAACTAGGGGGAAACTATTGGCTAGCTGATCCCCCCTCTCTGTATCAATAACTAGGGGGAAACTATTGGCTAGCTGATCCCCCCTCTCTGTATCAATAACTAGGGGGAAACTATTGGCTAGCTGATCCCCCCTCTCTGTATCAATAACTAGGGGGAAACTATTGGCTAGCTGATCCCCCCTCTCTGTATCAATAACTAGGGGGAAACTATTGGCTAGCTGATCCCCCCTCTCTGTATCAATAACTAGGGGGAAACTATTGGCTAGCTGATCCCCCCTCTCTGTATCAATAACTAGGGGGAAACTATTGGCTAGCTGATCCCCCCTCTCTGTATCAATAACTAGGGGGAAACTATTGGCTAGCTGATCCCCCCTCTCTGTATCAATAACTAGGGGGAAACTATTGGCTAGCTGATCCCCCCTCTCTGTATCAATAACTAGGGGGAAACTATTGGCTAGCTGATCCCCCCTCTCTGTATCAATAACTAGGGGGAAACTATTGGCTAGCTGATCCCCCCTCTCTGTATCAATAACTAGGGGGAAACTATTGGCTAGCTGATCCCCCCTCTCTGTATCAATAACTAGGGGGAAACTATTGGCTAGCTGATCCCCCCTCTCTGTATCAATAACTAGGGGGAAACTATTGGCTAGCTGATCCCCCCTCTCTGTATCAATAACTAGGGGGAAACTATTGGCTAGCTGATCCCCCCTCTCTGTATCAATAACTAGGGGGAAACTATTGGCTAGCTGATCCCCCCTCTCTGTATCAATAACTAGGGGGAAACTATTGGCTAGCTGATCCCCCCTCTCTGTATCAATAACTAGGGGGAAACTATTGGCTAGCTGATCCCCCCTCTCTGTATCAATAACTAGGGGGAAACTATTGGCTAGCTGATCCCCCCTCTCTGTATCAATAACTAGGGGGAAACTATTGGCTAGCTGATCCCCCCTCTCTGTATCAATAACTAGGGGGAAACTATTGGCTAGCTGATCCCCCCTCTCTGTATCAATAACTAGGGGGAAACTATTGGCTAGCTGATCCCCCCTCTCTGTATCAATAACTAGGGGGAAACTATTGGCTAGCTGATCCCCCCTCTCTGTATCAATAACTAGGGGGAAACTATTGGCTAGCTGATCCCCCCTCTCTGTATCAATAACTAGGGGGAAACTATTGGCTAGCTGATCCCCCCTCTCTGTATCAATAACTAGGGGGAAACTATTGGCTAGCTGATCCCCCCTCTCTGTATCAATAACTAGGGGGAAACTATTGGCTAGCTGATCCCCCCTCTCTGTATCAATAACTAGGGGGAAACTATTGGCTAGCTGATCCCCCCTCTCTGTATCAATAACTAGGGGGAAACTATTGGCTAGCTGATCCCCCCTCTCTGTATCAATAACTAGGGGGAAACTATTGGCTAGCTGATCCCCCCTCTCTGTATCAATAACTAGGGGGAAACTATTGGCTAGCTGATCCCCCCTCTCTGTATCAATAACTAGGGGGAAACTATTGGCTAGCTGATCCCCCCTCTCTGTATCAATAACTAGGGGGAAACTATTGGCTAGCTGATCCCCCCTCTCTGTATCAATAACTAGGGGGAAACTATTGGCTAGCTGATCCCCCCTCTCTGTATCAATAACTAGGGGGAAACTATTGGCTAGCTGATCCCCCCTCTCTGTATCAATAACTAGGGGGAAACTATTGGCTAGCTGATCCCCCCTCTCTGTATCAATAACTAGGGGGAAACTATTGGCTAGCTGATCCCCCCTCTCTGTATCAATAACTAGGGGGAA
The DNA here is from genome assembly GCF_002113885.1 of Mizuhopecten yessoensis. Classification (NCBI taxonomy): domain Eukaryota; kingdom Metazoa; phylum Mollusca; class Bivalvia; order Pectinida; family Pectinidae; genus Mizuhopecten; species Mizuhopecten yessoensis. The sequence goes on along the minus strand of NW_018479896.1, from coordinate 59,365 downwards.
ACTATTGGCTAGCTGATCCCCCCTCTCTGTATCAATAACTAGGGGGAAACTATTGGCTAGCTGATCCCCCCTCTCTGTATCAATAACTAGGGGGAAACTATTGGCTAGCTGATCCCCCCTCTCTGTATCAATAACTAGGGGGAAACTATTGGCTAGCTGATCCCCCCTCTCTGTATCAATAACTAGGGGGAAACTATTGGCTAGCTGATCCCCCCTCTCTGTATCAATAACTAGGGGGAAACTATTGGCTAGCTGATCCCCCCTCTCTGTATCAATAACTAGGGGGAAACTATTGGCTAGCTGATCCCCCCTCTCTGTATCAATAACTAGGGGGAAACTATTGGCTAGCTGATCCCCCCTCTCTGTATCAATAACTAGGGGGAAACTATTGGCTAGCTGATCCCCCCTCTCTGTATCAATAACTAGGGGGAAACTATTGGCTAGCTGATCCCCCCTCTCTGTATCAATAACTAGGGGGAAACTATTGGCTAGCTGATCCCCCCTCTCTGTATCAATAACTAGGGGGAAACTATTGGCTAGCTGATCCCCCCTCTCTGTATCAATAACTAGGGGGAAACTATTGGCTAGCTGATCCCCCCTCTCTGTATCAATAACTAGGGGGAAACTATTGGCTAGCTGATCCCCCCTCTCTGTATCAATATCTAGGGAGAAACTATTGGCTAGCTGATCCCCCCTCTCTCTGTATTACTAACTAGGGGGAAACTATTGGCTAGCTGGGGGTAGAAAGATTTGCAGGTACAATATGGTCAACTGTGTGGCTGCGTTATCTTGGATTTTGATATTTCAAGAATATTATCACTTTTCCCCAGCAAGTACTTAACAGATATTTCTCTCATTGTAATGATCAGGTATATTTCTTTCACATTAAGTACTGTACTAATAAGTGTGTGAAACTATAATCTAACTTTAATTGTATTAACCAATACTGAGGGGGGGATTCGGGGGGGTGGGGGTGGTGGTAACTAATATATCCAATGGTCTCCCCTATTAACCAATATTGAGGGGGATTCGGGGGTGGTGGTGGTGGGAACTAATATAACCAATGGTCTCCCCTATTAACCAATACTGAGGGGATTTGGGGGGTGGGGATGGTGGTAACCAATATAACCAATGGTCTCCCCTATTAACCAATATTGAGGGGGATTCGGGGGTGGTGGTGGTGGTAACTAATATAACCAATGGTCTCCCCTATTAACCAATACTGCGTGGGGAAAGAATCAGCAATAAATTACTTCCCCGGTAAGCTCAATACTGAGGGAAGCTAGCTTATAGTCCCCCTCCCCCATCAACTGAGAAAGCGAGCGGTGGGTTGGGTGGGTGTAGCTAGGAAACAATATAAGCTAGCCATAGCCAGTAGATTTTCAAAAGAAAAAGGATCAGCTTTAAGCCTAGCTATTAACTTGTATAGAGNCGTAGGGAAATAAGCTAATTAATAAAATTCACCCTGTAAAGTAATACGGAGGGGGAAAGAATCAGCTAGCCCATATTAGTTCTCCCCCATGTACAGTAGAGGGGGGTTTAGCTAACTAGCCAATAGCATCCCCCCTAGTTACTATTATAGAGCTGGGGAAGACTCAGCTAGCCAATAGTTCCCCCTAGTTGCTAACACAGAGAGGGGGAAAGAATCAGCTAGCCAATAGCTTCCCCCCGAATAACTTATACAGAATGGAGAAAGTATTGGCTAGTCACCAATATCCCCCATTAACAAACACTACGAGGGGGGGGGGGGGGGGGGGGACATTAACTAGCAGATTTATTTCCCGGGGAAAGAATCAGCTAACCTATTTCTTTTTCCCCAGGGAAACATTCAGACGGGGACAAAAATGACTTCTACACTTCCAACTATCACTATATCCCTCCACCTAGCATTATATTCCTCCAACTAGCACTTTATCCCTCAACCTAGCATTATATCCCTCAACCTAGCACTATGTCCCTTAACCTAGCATTATATCCCTCAACCTAGCACTATATCCCTTAACCTAGCATTATATCCCTCAACCTAGGATTATATCCCTCAACCTAGCATTACATCCCTCAACCTAGCACTTTATCCCTCAACCTAGCATTATATCCCTCAACCTAGCACTATATCCCTCCACCTATCATCATATCCCTCCACCTAGCATTATACCCCTCAACCTAGCACTTTATCCCTCCACCTAGCACTATATCCCTCAACCTAGCACTATATCCCTCAACCTAGCATTATATCCCTCAATCTAGCACTATATCCCTCAACCTAGCACTTTATCCCTCAACCTAGCACTTTATCCCTCAACCTAGCATTATATCCCTCAGTCTAGCACTATATCCCTCCCCCTAGCAGCATATCTCTCCGCCTAGCATCATATCCCTCAACCTAGCATTATATCCATCAGTCTAGCACTATATCCCTCCACCTAGCATTATACCCCTCAACCTAGCACTATATCCCTCAACCTAGCATTATATCCCTCAGTCTAGCACTATATCCCTCCACCTAGCATCATATCCCTCCACCTAGCATTATGAAATGAATAAGACTTATCAGAGCATCACAAATGCATAACATTAACATAAACAATATTAACAATATCAGTATCAACAATGTACTATATCAGTATCAACAATGTACTATATCAGTATCAACAATGTATTATCTCAGTATCAACAATGTATTACCTCAATATCAACAATGTATTACATCAGTATCAACAATGTATTATCTCAGTATCAACAATGTATTAT
>NW_018479896.1:0-55259 GCF_002113885.1 Mizuhopecten yessoensis | reverse complement strand
TGTTGTGTTGCTACATCCTGGCTGTGTGTTGTGTTGCTACATCCTGGCTGTGTGTTGTGTTGCTATATCCTGGCTGTATGTGGTGTTGCTACATCCTGGCTGTATGTTGTGTTGCTACATCCTGGCTGTATGTGGTGTTGCTTCATCTTGGCTGTATGTTGTGTTGCTACATCCTGGCTGTATGTGGTGTTGCTACATCCTGGCTGTGTGTGGTGTTGCTACATCCTGGCTGTATGAGGTGTTGCTACATCCTGGCTGTATGAGGTGTTGCTACATCCTGGCTGTATGAGGTGTTGCTACATCCTGGCTGTATGAGGTGTTGCTACATCCTGGCTGTATGAGGTGTTGCTACATCCTGGCTGTATGTGGTGTTGCGACATCCTGGCTGTATGTGGTGTTGCTTCATCTTGGCTGTATGTTGTGTTGCTGCATCCTGGCTGTATGTTGTGTTGCTTCATCTTGGCTGTATGTGGTGTTGCTACATCCCGGCTGTGTGTTGTGTTGCTACATCCTGGCTGTATGTTGTGTTGCTACCTCTTGGCTGTATGTTATTAAGTTATTATTCAATCATAAAGTCACACGTGATACCATTTAATTAATCAAATCATACCAAAACGAACAGAAAAAACACAATATGGTTCAGTAGCCCGTCCAAAATGGAGCACAGTTTGACTGTTAAGACTGACGTCGTTAGAATTAGGCGTCAAAGATAAAGCTATCCCCAATTATTCAGTATCATATTCGTCGTTTTATTTATTTTTGGATGTAATTTATATAGGTGAATGGTTTTTTCTGTTGACTATTTCCCCCGAATGGCAGTATATTGTTAGTGTATATTCTGGTTTTTAACTCGTACAACGTACTCGTGATATCAATGTACTGCAACCCTCGTGAAATATACATGGTTTTTAACTGGAAACCATTATATATCTTATTTTTCCCACTTTTTTAAAGTTCTTAATGATGAACTGTTTCTAAAAACAATATAACCAAAATAAGGCAGCATACAACCTTAATGTCGCCGGATACAACCAGAGAAAAGTTCACAATGAACCACTGAACATGTGGAATCACATTGTTACGGAGAATTGTGTTCTGAACGGATCCGTTTGAAGGCAAACATTTAAACACAAGATAACGATCAACGCTTAAGTTATTTTTGATAGTTAGCTATTCTCTTAATCGATTTAAATAATCGGTGATCAAGGTACAATGGCTAATCTAAATAAAAGACAATAAACAATTAGGGGTTACGACTGAATAAGTCACGTGATGCCACAAGGTATAAAAGGCGCCGTAACCGTAGGTTCCACCACAACTCTGCCACTTTGATTCAGTAGGCAAGACCTGTTTATTTTATTGTTTTGAGTATTTCTCACGATTTCTGTCCAAGATGGGTGAATGGGCCAACGGTCTGTGTGGGTGCATGGGTAACGTTACCTTATGCCTCATCACGTACATCGCCCCCTGTTACACGGCAGGTAAAAATGCCGAGGCTGTAGGGGACAGTTGTATCATGGTAGGAGCTCTTTGGTACTTTTTTCCACTTGCCGGAATCTACCTCAGCGCTGTGGTCCGAGGGAAGATTAGGGAACAGCACCAAATTGAAGTAAGTAATTGGAAGCACGCTATAAAACTCATAGAAGCATCATGGTACATTGTACTATCTACATAAAATAAGTTGTATACCCTGGATGAAATCTTAATTGTATTTCATAACTTTGGTCTGAAAAGTATACCCCCAAAAAGAAACACAAAGTTCATTAGTGAAAATATTCGCTAAAGCAGATAATTTGAACATAATGTTTCCTCATCTGTCTAATGCGAACAAAACATAAAAAGGGGTGTGCCATAAGGGACTATCAAAGTGGTGAAACTAAACTTTTGTTATTATTTTTGTGGATAACTTTGACTTTGTACAATCCCACAAATAAATTATAACAAAATGGAGAAGAGTATTTACCGTAAGTAAATTTCCCTGCTGGCGAACATGACTAAATCTGTAATCGGATATTTACCGTAAGTAACTGTAATCGGATATTTACCGCAGCAGCCTCAAACATTGCGCTTTATATCCTCTTTCTTTATTTAACTGTGTGTTGATATTATTTATTTATATATATATTCTTCTGTCTGGACTCAGAATAACGGATGTTCTCCGGACCAAATATCAAAATTGTCTTCAGAAAGCATAATATAACGTTTGTTTCCTCTCCGGATCGGAAATAACAAATATTTTCTCAACCCAATATATCACGCTCGTCCTCCCTCAGACCAAACCTATTCTTCGACTTCTCTAAAGACTTTGGCGGTTTTCTTCTCTCTGAACCCTTTGTACTATGTACATTTTGTTCTGGGCGAGAATGAGTACAATTTCTCTCTTGGCGTGATTTTTCTCGAGTTTCCTCCTAGATCATCATGTTACTATTGCAACTATACCAGGATGTTACTATAGATGTTACTATACCAGGATGTTACTATACCAGGATGTTACTATACCAGGATGTTACTATACCAGGATGTTACGGTTACTGAATATTGTTCTCTAATGAATCCACTTCTTGAGCCTTAGGATATCGGTCTGTTCCTCAAATAGTTTACTTTGAATCCCAATATCATGTCAACATGTCTGACAGTTAAATAAATCGAACTAAACGCAAACCTGTATTTAACTCGTAGATAATTATCTATTCATAATGACGTCATTAGATACGCATTATTTAACGACATCCTGTGGTAGAGTCGTGTGGTACAGGGGATCGATGACAAGCTAATAAAATAAAGAATGCCTAAAGAGTGATCACAAAAGTATAAGAGATATATTAGATGAAATAGAAATATCTTAAAATAGTATAAAATATGTCTATTTCAATAAGATATATTTTCGTAATTTAATAATATCTCATAATATCAAAAAAACTCATTTAAGTTTTTATAGTGATATGTCTGAGTCAAAGAGTGTCTCCGGATATAGTAGAGGTAATCTATATGGTTATATTTATCTTTAAAATAGATCATTTAATGTAAGATATCTTTACATACCTTAGAAATGTCAATTGAATTAAGGATATCTTTTAATGTAATAGAGATATCTCGCATCTTTAGGATCATGCGAGATGTCTTAGTTCCTTATCAATTAAGCTATTATAAATATATCATTTACTTGATTAGTTATTAATAACTATAAGTATAAGCGATGTCTCTTTTAGGTATTTAGGAGTAAGCTGCTAATGGGATCCTGAGGCCCTATCGTATGGCAAGCCAACTTTACATTTAATACCAACGGAGGGGCCGTTAAAGTATTAGAGATATCTTTAAATGTAATAGAGATATCTTCAAAGGAAAAAGAGATATTTTGAAATCATAAATATATACTTTAAATGGAATAGAGATATTTTTATTTGTAACAGATATTTCTAAAACAAATTTATATCTTAAATGTACATAGAACTATACTTAAATGAAATCTATGTAGATATTTGTCATTTAATAGAGATATCTTTGAATTCATCAAAGACATCTTTAACTGTAAAAGTGATATCTCTATTATTTTTCTTTATCTAATTTCATAGAGATATCTCTGGAAGGTATTGAGTAAGTTGGATTTCCTTTACATTAGACTATGAATAGTCTCACTTGTTGTAAGACGCAGTGAAAAGAACACTGTAAATCGTCGTAAAATACCGGGTGCTGTTTGACGACGTTTTATTAGTTAGGATATTTCAAACCCTATGATAAATCCAATATACTAACACTTAACACAAACATTTTCAAAATGTTCATAAATGACTGTGCTCTTAACTGTTTAAACATGGATTGCAAAAGAAATTATGAAAAGGATGTCAGGGGATGGCCCTGTAACAAGATAGAGTCGTTTAAGTGATCAATGACGATTAGACTACGGCGGTGAACGGTAGGCCGAGGTCAATATATGTACAAGTCGAGGTAGTATATGTCTTTTGTATTAGAACCTTTCTGATTCGTCCATTTCTCTCATGAATAGCATAGCTGGGTGAAGTATATGGAATCATAATATTGAATTTGGGTATAAGGGCATTCTGTTTTCAAAATCAGTCACGTGGTTTGTCTTAGTGTATAAAAGCAGTGGGTCCATAGTGACAGGACAGTCACTTGTACGGATACTTAGATAAGAGGTCCTAGTTTTTGTTATTTTGGGATCCACTAAGATCAATCTTATCCAAGATGGGTGAATGGGCCAACGGTCTGTGTGGGTGCATGAGTAATTGTACTCTCTGCCTCATCACGTACATAGCCCCTTGTTACACGGCAGGTAAAAATGCCGAGGCTGTAGGGGACAGTTGTATCATGGTAGCCGTTGTTTGGTACCTTTTCCCAGCCGCTGGAGCTTACCTTTGCGCCAAAGTCCGAGGGAAGATTAGGGAACAGCACCAAATAGAAGTAAGTAGTCTTGGCAGACAAGTCAACATTCCTGAATATGAGAGGAAAATATATCGTTAATTCTAGGGTGATGAAAGGTCAATGACTGTCACTATATTTTCCCGCATCTGTCGGCGTTTTAAAACTGCGCTGGTTGATTTAAACAAAAGAGTTGCCATTCATTCAATCGTTTTTTTATAGAAGGGTTGAAAATTATGTAATGATTTGTAAAATGTTGTGAAATTGTTAAATTCATGTTTAGGTCAAGATAGAATAATTGTCTTTGAGGGTTCACGAGCCCCCCTATATTTCGTCTTTATGCTCTTTATACATTACCGTACGCCATAGCAGCTACAGAGCTGAGGATTAATTACGATATTTGGTTTGGTTTAAACAATATTTTATTTCATTCGTCATAAATAACAAGTACACAGGTAGATAGGAATAGGATCTGGCAACAAGATTTTAAATCTTATATTAAGCCATCTATTAAGATATTTTGGTCAATGCTGTCTGATGTAAATCATTAGACTACCACTTTACAGGAACTACCTATGTTAATTGATCACATTACAAAAAATGTTATTGTTATCGTGTGAAATAAGATGTTTTTATTGGTCTGCTTTTCCTTGTACTTTATCAAGGGTTTCCATGATAACTTTCATATATATATATTTAAGTATATATATTTAAGTATATATATTGCCGTAGTTTTATTGATTTCGAGTTAGTAATTTTCATTTGTGATGCTCTTTTTTGAGTTATGCTTACTCCAATGACGTGATAAGTTGTCAGTGAACAGGCTCACTGTTATCATATTTACTCCAATGACGTGATAAGTTGTCAGTTACCAGGTTTACTGTCATCATATTTACTCCAATGACGTGATAAGTTGTCAGTATCCAGGCTTACTGTTATCATATTCACTCCAATGACGTGATAAGTTGTCAGTGACCGGGCTCACTGTTATCATATTCACATCAATGACGTGATAAGTTGTCAGTGACCAGGCTCACTGTTATCATATTTACTCCAATGACGTGATAAGTTATCAGTGACCAGGCTCACTGTTATCATATTTACTCTAATGACGTGATAAGATGTCAGTATCCAGGCTTACTGTTATCATATTTACTCCAATGACGTGATAAGTTGTCAGTTACCAGGTTTACTGTTATCATATTCACTCCAATGACGTGATAAGTTATCAGTGACCAGGCTCACTGTTATCATATTTACTCCAATGACGTGATAAGTTGTCAGTGAACAGATTTACTGTTATCATATTCACTCCAATGACGTGATAAGTTGTCAGTGACCAGGCTCACTGTTATCTAGTTACTCCACTGACGTGATAAGTTGTCAGTGACCAGGTTTACTGTTATCATATTCACTCCAATGACGTGATAAGTTGTCAGTGACCAGGTTTACTGCTATCATATTCACTCCAATGACGTGATAAGTTGTCAGTGACCAGGCTTACTGTTATCATATTTACTCCAATGAAGTGACAAGTTGTCAGTGACCAGGTTTACTGTTATCATATTTACTCCAATGAAGTGACAATTTGTCAGTGACCAGGTTTACTGTTATCATATTCACTCCAATGACGTGATAAGTTGTCAGTGACCAGGTTTACTGTTATCGTATTTACTCCAATGACGTGATACGTTGTCAGTGACCAGGTTTACTGTTATCATATTCACTCCAATGACGTGATAAGTTGTCAGTGACCAGGCTTACTGTCATCATATTCATTGTTGAAAGCTCCATCGAAATTCCAGTTGCTATTTCTAACATATAAAATCATATCAAAGGTTTTATTCCACAGTTTGTTTTAAAAGTGTTTTATTGTCATTTGAACTACACACCTTTAATAAGTGTTTTGACATGTTGTTTAACATGCGCGTGTGTGTTCTACCTGAGTAGCAGTGTGTCTGTTTTATTGTTATTGATATAACCCATATAAATTGTATTGATTTATTCTTGTTGCTTGGCAATACCCTTGCCATTCAATACCTTATAGAGGTGTAAACATTGGCGATGGCTCCCCGGAGTTCCGCGACGCTTCTGTTGACTCCATCGTCACAGCATGTCACTTTCTCTAGCATGCCTCATTGGTTAATCCCCATGACTATACATGTATCACCCTCATTGGTTAATCCCCATGACTATACATGTATCACCCTCATTGTACCCGTTCTTGGTAGCCCTTTTTTTCTATACAGCGCCAATACCATCAAAATGCAAGGGCAAACTCCAAACTAACTGCCGATGAATAAAAATATGAAATTAACAAATAAATATGTTTATATGCTCTTATATTATAACAATATTACATTTAATTCACTAAATAGAAGACTAGAAACGAGATGTTCTGTAAGGGTACCACACGCGGCCACTGTCCTGTAAGGGTACCACACGCGGCCACTGTCCTGTAAGGTCGTCTGTGTGTATCGATCTAAGACACAGTTACTTTTCATTATAGTTGTTACAGCAATCTAATTCCGATATCAAGGAATGGTGACGGCTGTTTAATATGACACATAGGATTTTATTGGCAAATAGGGTGCATGAATCAGGACAATACTGATTTTCTTTGAGTCTGTACTGCTTCGTGTTATGAATAGCAATATCCCGTTACTACTACACGGAACGCTTACTAATATAAAACTGACAAATGTCGGTAACATGTGCCAATTATTGTCATTTAGTAAGGACAAAAAGACCTGTGTGTTAATTTCAAACAAAATGCTTGAAATGGAAAGTGTAACTGGTCGATTGATATACCTGTCCTATAGAACGGGAGGGTTTCAGGATGAGAACAATGCGCATGACATTTGGTGACTGCATCTATCTTTTATTAGCTGATCAATTGATACAGACTTCCCTGCTTCAAATGCAGTGAAACTTAAAATCACGTGACATGTCCATCTTATATATGACGCGGTAACCATAGTTTTTTTCCAAAAGTCTAACAGTCGGCTTCCCGGTGCAAGATTGTTTGTTTAAAAAGGAGACTTTTTGACAACCAATCAACATGTGTGAATGGTCCAACGGTCTGTGTGGGTGCGTGAGTAATTGTACTCTCTGCCTCATCATGTACATCGCCCCTTGTTACACGGCAGGTAAAAATGCCGAGGCTGTAGGGGACAGTTGTATCATGGTAGCCGTTGTTTGGTACCTTTTCCCAGCCGCTGGAGCTTACCTTTGCGCCAAAGTCCGAGGGAAGATTAGGGAACAGCACCAAATTGAAGTTAGTAGTCTTGGTCGACAAGTCAACATTCCTGAATATGAGAGGAAAATATATCGTTAATTCTGGGGCGATGAAAAGTCAATGACTGTCACTATATTTTCCCGCATCTGTAGGCGTTTTAAAACTGCGCTGTCCAGAACTTATTACAGCGATGATTTAAACGTAGTTGTCATTCCTAAATAATAATTTAATCTTGCTTGTAACAAGCATTTTCATTGGCTTAAAAATGTATGTTATCAACCTAAAACATAAAAAATGACGTCGCCATTTGTAACGTCGCTTTTGATTGGCTGATACAGCAGCGCAATAATTTCTAAGAGAAAAGGGCCCATCAATTCAAGTGGATTTCCACAGGGATTGTGTATAGTAGATTAAATTATAGAGTACACTCCCTTTTTTGTGTTATAGCTCCATAACATGAACAAAGTTAATCCTTAAATAATGCATAGAGATTATCCTGCATGTGGTTTTGTATAAATTACCTTATGGAATGAATTAATACTTCATTAAAAAGCATAAATAATTATTTAATTATCTATAACCTGGTTATAGAGTTGTTCCAGTGAGGATTCTCTTGATACACCTGTTAGAGAGCATGTATCGCTAGGACTTGATACACCTGTTAGAGAGCATGTATCGCTAGGAGTTGATACACCTGTTAGAGAGCATGTATCGCTAGGACTTGATACACCTGTTAGAGAGCATGTATCGCTAGGACTTGATACACCTGTTAGAGAGCATGTATCGCTAGGACTTGATACACCTGTTAGAGAGCATGTATCGCTAGGACTTGATACACCTGTTAGAGAGCATGTATCGCTAGGACTTGATACACCTGTTAGAGAGCATGTATCGCTAGGACTTGATACACCTGTTAGAGAGCATGTATCGCTAGGACTTGATACACCTGTTAGAGAGCATGTATCGCTAGGACTTGATACACCTGTTAGAGAGCATGTATCGCTAGGACTTGATACACCTGTTAGAGAGCATGTATCGCTAGGACTTGATACACCTGTTAGAGAGCATGTATCGCTAGGACTTGATACACCTGTTAGAGAGCATGTATCGCTAGGACTTGATACACCTGTTAGAGAGCATGTATCGCTAGGACTTGATACACCTGTTAGAGAGCATGTATCGCTAGGACTTGATACACCTGTTAGAGAGCATGTATCGCTAGGACTTGATACACCTGTTAGAGAGCATGTATCGCTAGGACTTGATACACCTGTTAGAGAGCATGTATCGCTAGGACTTGATACACCTGTTAGAGAGCATGTATCGCTAGGACTTGATACACCTGTTAGAGAGCATGTATCGCTAGGACTTGATACACCTGTTAGAGAGCATGTATCGCTAGGACTTGACATGTATCGCTAGGACTTTCTCGCTAGCTATAGACGATGTAGAATTACAATGATTTATTTATAGAACTGTAGTTGTCCAAGCTCGAACATTTCAATGTGGGCAATGATCTGTATTGTCAATAATTTATATCTCAATATTTTATTTGAACATGAAGAATGGACTTTTTTTAAAAGGCCACCTTTAACAGGTTTAAACAGAACATTTTGCGCGCCAAGTTCTCGTGATGGCTTACGTAGTTTTGGTGGTTGGCTACGTGTTGTAGATAACTACTTCGGGCGAATGAAAAGACAAATACAATTATTTCAATTATATTGAAGTTACTTAAATCTGTATAACAAAATATTCCCGTGTTTAAAATTTCCATTAGCAGTGGCTTTTAAAATTATAAAGTAATTTGGTAGAGTTTCACAAACTTTTCTTATTTATGTTTTTAAGTCAGGGTATTGAGTAATTGTCTTTGAGTTATCGCAAGGACATATTTATCGGTTAACAGAGCGTAGTATTAAGACAATCCAGACTTTCCTCGAATGATTATCTATACTGTTTTGTAAATTATAGTCATACTCAATTAATTACATGGCACATTTATTGATGTAGTCCAATCAGAACACTATCCTCTGTATACAACGGACAAGTGTAGGCAACACGAGCCTAGGGTTGCCATTAATATTAACATAAAGAAGACCGCCGATCTGTGTGTGAATTGTATACAAGATGCTTACAGGAGCTGTAGAGTTGATTAGTCATACTGACCGTGTAGCTTTAACGAAGTAAACAGTGCGCATGCCACTTGGTGTTTTCACCCGTTCATTAACTAATCAATTCATATTGATTGACCTAAACGAACATGCAGTGAACCATCCCATCACGTGACAAGTCCCTTATAACAACGTAGTAACCATAGAAGTCTGACAGTCGACTAAACAGGTGTAAGTTGTATACCAAAGTCGGAAAATTTGACGACCACAAAATTCAGTATGGGTGAATGGTCCAACGGTCTGTGTGGGTGCATGAGTAACTGTACCTTGTGCCTCATCACGTACATCGCCCCTTGTTACACGGCAGGTAAAAATGCCGAGGCTGTAGGGGACAGTTGTATCATGGTAGGAGCTCTTTGGTACTTTTTTCCAATTGCCGGAATCTACCTCAGCGCTGTGGTACGAGGGAAGATTAGGGAACAGCACCAAATTGAAGTAAGTAATTGGAAGCACGCTATAAACCTCATAGAAGCATCATGGTACATTGTACTATCTACATAAAATAAGTTGTATACCCTGGATGAAATCTTAATTGTATTTCATAACTTTTGTCTGAAAAGTGGCCCCCCCCCCCAAAGAAGAAATACAAAGTTCATTAGTGAAAATATTCACTAAAGCAGAGAATTTGAACATAATGTTTCCTCATCTGTCTAATGCGAACAAATCATAAAAATACTGTCCCTAAATTAATTTGTAAAGTTTGATTAGAATACCTAATAAACTTTTTGTAATCAACAAAAGCAAAGAAGAATTTTATTGTTATTTCCGCCCCCCCCCCCCTCCATTAGACACCATGCGCGAATATGAATGTAAATTTGTGTTGCATTTACTGATACTTGTACCCGTGTGAGCTAACAAAGGGTTGGGAGTTTAATTATTCAGAAGTGACTGATGATAAACACACGCGCCGTGCTAGGGCGATTCCTTGAGCGTCGTTGCCATGTTGACACCGACGATACGCCTGGGTGATCCTATCAATTTGATGACTCGGTGCACTCGGTATAAGGGACGTTTTAGATTATTCATAACTTTTCATTTAACCAGAGCAAACTATTATTAATAAGTTCGTTCTACACATGCGTTTCATCTAAATCATATGCCGTTTATTAATCGAACAGAATCAGAAAAAGTGCAGTTGGTCAACAATGTCTGTTGTCTCCGACATCTATCTAGTTCACCATACACCAGTCAAACACAGCATACAGATGGGTATGGATTGTTTACTTACAGAAATAAGGATACAATATGTACTTAAAGGATTGCTTGAATCAGAAATAAGTTAACTAACATACTTTTTAATAGCACACTATTCTACAGTGTGTGTTTTTTAATTGTTTTTCTCCAAATGGTTTCCGGCGTATTTAATGACTGTGAATATATTATAATTGATGGGTGATAATTTTGTGTATATAATGCCCCGCATTTTCTATATAAAAGTTTTTTGAGTTAATATTGATTACATTTATCGATTGCTCTCGGTCTTGAACATGTTGTGCCGTGTTATTTCCCGCATGAACAATCCTTTTAACGCTAGAGTTGTGACTGCCGTGTCTACGGATTCAATCGCTCTAATGCTAGAGTTGTGACTGCCGTGCCTACAAGTTCAATCGCTCTAATGCTAGAGTTGTGACTGCCGTGTCTACGGGTTCAATCTCTCTAATGCTAGAGTTGTGACTGCCGTGTCTACAGGATTAATCGCTCTAATGCTAGAGTTGTGACTGCCATGTCTACGGATTCTATCGCTCTAATGCTAGAGTTGTGACTGGCGTGTCTACGGGTTCAACCTCTCTAATGCTAGAGTTGTGACTGCCGTGTCTACGGGTTCAATCGCTCTAATGCTAGAGTTGTGACTGGCTTGTCTACAGGTTTAATCGCTCTAATGCTAGAGTTGTGGCTGCCATGTCTACGGATTCAATCGCTCTAATGCTAGAGTTGTGACTGGCGTGTCTACGGGTTCAATCTCTCTAATGCTAGAGTTGTGACTGCCGTGTCTACAGATTTAATCGCTCTAATGCTAGAGTTGTGACTGCCATGTCTACGGATTCAATCGCTCTAATGCTAGAGTTGTGACTGCCGTGTCTACAGGCTCAATCGCTCTAATGCTAGAGTTGTGACTGCCGTGTCTACGGGTTCAATCGCTGTAATGCTAGAGTTGTGACTGCCGTGTCTACAGGTTCAATCGCTCTAATGCTAGCGTTGTGACTGCCGTGTCTACGGGTTCAATCTCTCCAATGCTAGAGTTGTGACTGCCGTGTCTACAGATTTAATCGCTCTAATGCTAGAGTTGTGACTGCCGTGCCTACAGGTTCAATCGCTCTAATGCTAGCGTTGTGACTGCCGTGTCTACGGGTTCAATCGCTCTAATGCTAGAGTTGTGACTGCCGTGTCTACAGGTTCAATCGCTCTAATGCTAGAGTTGTGACTGTAATTTACTTTTACTTCCGTGTTGAATATCTACAGAGGAGACCGTGATGCGCGTCCAAGCGTATCATTTTAACTTTACTGGTATTACAGCTGCCATGCCTGCGTGACTTCCCTGTATTAATCCTGATAATAATAAGATAAGATGGTCATGTGACTAAATCACAATAAGAGTTATTGAGGTGTTAGTAGCCTTTTAAAGGTTACACGCAGGACAGGTGATTATTTGTTCAGTTTTGAAAATAGGAGAAAGGACAATGGTATCTAATGGTGACTGAACAACTAACCCCAGTGCATTTGATACATTACTTCCTGCTTCACAGAGTTTACAGCTATCGAAGGTGTTTTGTAATAGAAACACTCTACTTGGTATTTCTTATTGGTAACAAACTCTGAAGTGTCTACGAGAAATCTGTAAAAGTCCGAGCAGACACTGTTTTAGCTACTCTTCGTCCTCTCTAATGATAGATATTTTAAGTGATGAAATACTCTGGTATAATCTCGCTTCAATATCTCCAAAGGCGTTTCACCTTTCCTTTTACTTTGTATATTTGACATTCTTACCGGAAGTTGTATTTTCAGCCATATGTTTCACAAATCTCATCGGATGATATCAACTGTTTTAAATTAACTTAATACTTAAATAAAATATATCTAATAGTAGATCCAAATATTACTGAGTAAGACACAGTTGAAAAATGTGACCGGGTCAGAGGTAAGCTTTGAATGTCTGATATTATTTGAGTTTGTATTGGTGTACTTTTCTGTTTAGTTGAATATCATGGCGTCCGATGCGTCAGTTGTGTAAAATAACGTCTGATTTCCGGTTCCGGTTCAATATTGGTATATAAATGTTGTAGGAATGGCAAACGGAAAGGTCTGACAGGAAAACGTTCATTTGAAATACCATTTTATAATACAGGTTACATTTTGTACTTACGCTTTTCCCCTTTTCCCTTTCTTTTGGAATCCACTTCGATTATGTTTGCTTACAAAGGCTAAATAGGATTTCAACTGTCATTCAAGTCATTGTTTGATATGGAGACATGGCCATTTGTTTTATATGGAAACCTGGGATATTGTTTGAAATGGAAATCTGGGACATTGTTTGATATGGAAACCTTGGACGTTGTTTTACATAGATACATTGGACATTGTTTGATATGGAAATCTGGGACATTGTTTGATATGAAAACCTGGGACATTGTTTGATATGGAAACCTGTGACATTGTTTTACATAGATACATTGGACATTGTTGGATATGGAAATCTGGGACATTGTTTGATATGAAAACCTGGGACATTGTTTGATATGGAAACCTGTGACATTGTTTTACATAGATACATTGGACATTGTTTGAAATGGAAATCTGCGACATTGTTTGATATGGAAACCTGGGACATTGTTTTAAATAGATACATTGGACATTGTTTGATATGGAAACCTTGGACATTGTTTGATATTGAAAACTGGGACATTGTTTTACATAGATACGTTGGACATTGTTTGATATGGAAATCTGGGACATTGTTTGATATTGAAACCTGGGACATTGTTTTACATAGATACATTGGACATTGTCTGATATGGAAATCTGGGACATTGTTTGATATGAAAACCTGGGACATTGTTTGATATGGAAACCTGTGACATTGTTTTACATAGATACATTGGACATTGTTGGATATGGAAATCTGGGACATTGTTTGATATGAAAACCTGGGACATTGTTTGATATGGAAACCTGTGACATTGTTTTACATAGATACATTGGACATTGTTGGATATGGAAATCTGGGACATTGTTTGATATGAAAACCTGGGACATTGTTTGATATGGAAACCTGTGACATTGTTTTACATAGATACATTGGACATTGTCTGATATGGAAATCTGGGACATTGTTTGATATGAAAACCTGGGACATTGTTTGATATGGAAACCTGTGACATTGTTTTACATAGATACATTGGACATTGTCTGATATGGAAATCTGGGACATTGTTTGATATGAAAACCTGGGACATTGTTTGATATGGAAACCTGTGACATTGTTTTACATAGATACATTGGACATTGTTGGATATGGAAATCTGGGACATTGTTTGATATGAAAACCTGGGACATTGTTTGATATGGAAACCTGTGACATTGTTTTACATAGATACATTGGACATTGTTTGATATGGAAACCTTGGACATTGTTTGATATTGAAAACTGGGACATTGTTTTACATAGATACGTTGGACATTGTTTGATATGGAAATCTGGGACATTGTTTGATATGGAAACCTTGGACGTTGTTTTACATAGATACATTGGACATTGTTTGATATGGAAACCTTGGACATTGTTTGATATTGAAAACTGGGACATTGTTTTACATAGATACATTGGACATTGTTTGATATGGAAATCTGGGACATTGTTTGATATTGAAAATTGCGACATTGTTTATTTGGAAACCTGGGACATTGTTTGATATGAAATTCTGGGACATTGTTTAATATGGAAACCTGGGACATTGTTTTACATAGATACATTAGACATTGTTTGATATGGAAACCTGGGACATTGTTTGATATGGAAACCTGGGACATTGTTTGGTACGGGTATATTGGAAACAAAGCATATTCTGACTAGAAAACTACCACTCTGCAGCTATGAAATGCTAAAGCATCCCTCGTTCCTGTCCGTTAAACATGTATAAACATTGAGTTTCGTTGTTTATATGACGCATATCTGTATACACTCAAGACATTTACTATCGTGTATTTAGGTCACACACTGTAGCCGCTATCAAATATACCTTGGGAAAAACACACTTCCTCAGGTCATAGTACATCAGACCAGGTTCATAGTACATCAATATGATATAATACATGTTCTGCTCAACTTCTACCCGAGTCAACGCCTAGTCTAACGATACACTGTGTCGGTTTGCTATCAAATCTGCTGAGGCAGAATCGATCACATAGGAAGATGTATTAATGTAATAATACCAGGTAGAGCCGGGTACTGGTCGTGTCCGTTACAGGTGGTGACACACCAGTCAAGTGATAGTGAACAGGGCACGGTTTACACGGGGAAAATCCAAGCTAATTCCTGGGGATTTAACCCTTTACCTACGTTCTATTTCCCACCAATCAGAACCCACCATTTCTCATAGATAAAGTGAGTTCAGTTCTGTAGCGGTCACAATTTGCCCAGGTACAGAGCAGTCGTTTGTCTCGCGCTGACCAGTGTCTTATTTCTATACCAGTTTACAAATAACACTACAGGATGGGTGAATGGGCAAATGGTCTGTGTGGGTGCATGAACAACTGTACCTTGTGCCTCATCACGTACATCGCCCCTTGTTACACGGCAGGTAAAAATGCCGAGGCTGTAGGGGACAGTTGTATCATGGTCGGAGCTCTGTACTGGATATTTCCTATAGCCGGCATCTACCTGTCTGCCAAAGTCCGTGAAAAAGTCCGGACACAGGGGGGAATCGAAGTAAGTAATATATGTACAATTGTGTCGTAGCTACATCGTTTGCATTGATAAGGCAGTTGTTTTAGGTGGAAAACTTTTTAAGGCAAAAGGAATGATTTAAAATGGCGATACTATAATTAAATTAATGATTATATATAAAGTTAATTGATATACCAAAAACAATGAATTTGCATAATTACAACGAACACATCAGGCGATAGTTAATGTCCAAGCAGAATAACAACATCCTATATTAAGATTGCTTATTTTTTTAGCAATAAGAGATATTGTAAAATGCAAAACATTATCATGATGGCATCCCGATGTAACCATTGAAACGCCAGACATCATTTAGTCCGGGATTCAATGCCAGAGTGGGAGCCGTACACACTAATTATGTTTATACTAAGGCTTGTTATCACCTATTACGTCTCCAAACAGGGTCCAGTTAGCTGTAATACTACTTCTATTGGGAGTCCTGACTAATATAGTGTAGTATACCTTGTCAGCGGCTGCTGGGTACATACACACGCAGACACATTATATTGACTCCCCCCCCCCCCCCCCCCCCCCGCGTTAATATGATGAATTGTCAGGTGACAAATCACCAGTAGCAGGATGAATTAAATCACAGCAGACTTTTTCATTCACATCTGACGTCACTTCAGTCATTGCTTTTCTAGCGATTGATTGATTTGGCCGACATCTTGAATTTTTGGCCAACGCCCTGCCGTGCACAATCACACCCATATTTAGCCCGACACGCTGTCAGGTGCAATGGAATGAGGAGCGTCGATAAGTCAGTAAAGCGGGATAGCTTACTCCGCTAGATATTTTGTTTGTAAATTCTGTTGGCGGAGACAAAAGTCAACGAACCGAATCCTTAGTAAACTTTGGTTTGTGACACACCTGTTAGTGCTATTTAAAACCTTGTCACCGTTGGTTGCTCAACAGGATTCCGTCTTAATCGCACATATTGTTGTGTGTTAACGCCACCCTGCTATCTAAGTCACTAATACAAACTATAGTTAGGCGAATAAGTCAAAGCTCGTCCTAGGTTTCCATCTTTTCAATTCTGCTGTGCATGCTATACTTTTTTTTGCCATGTTTCGTAAATGTCAGTCTTCTTTGTATTAGCTAAGGTCCATTATTACAGACATGTTGTCTTTGACAATGAGAACATTCAGAATTCATATTAGAATTACAGCTTTACTTTGTGGATTCTAATTAATATATATAAATATGTATATCAATTAAAGAGAATGTGAGTTGTGTAGCATGGTTGCAGTAATACCACACACCTACCAGACCACTTAGGTTACAGATAATCTGTTACTGGAGGCCTAGTATCCTACTTCGTTGTCTGTAAAACTCCAAAAGCAAATACAACCTAGCCATAAATGAGGTGAACTCGCTCAAATACGATATCCCACGAAACCGGTTGTAAAAATAGCTCCCCTAATCTGCCTCCCCGTAAATAACTTCCCTGGGTATGCCCTAACTTATTTCCTTCAAACTCGAACACGTATGGTTAATCATTCATAGTCTTTTAACACCGATGAAATATAACGTACAGGTCAAACATTTGGTTGTACGGACCATTGTCAGCTTTCAAACACAAAACTGAAGTGACACATGCAAAATAATATTGGAATTATCTAATATTCAAGTTTTCAATTCGTTTGTTTGTATAAAAACTTCATGGCTTTGGTATTGTTGAAGCAGTTTCACAGAACATGAACGTTATATTAATTTATCGGGACACTTCTACTAACGCTAAGATGACATGGCTTGGTGTTCATCCAGAGGGTATGGTTGACAAATTTTGAAAAGAAATATTTCGGCTGATTTTAGAAATAGATTACAATACAACTACCGGTTGCAAGGCACAATATGCTCCATGCTAACAGAAACCTTTTAATGTCAATTCAACTAACGGGTTGGCCTCACTGAACAGAGGATCAGCTAATAGCCTGGAGACACTCATAACGATGCTTTCAGATTTGTTTAGTTAGTTGAATTTAGCATTTGAAAATGAATCTTGCAATAAAAGGCACATTTTTGTATTTATTTAAAAAAAGGAAAAATAAATAAAGATATGTTAGCCACGAACTCTGAGCGTGGAAGTTGTATTAGTTTGTTCGTACAAAGGTTGTTTAATTGTAATTTCTACATACTGTCCTGAAGCCCGTGGCGAGATAATGACTGCGCTTAGTCACCTACCATCTATGTGTGGCCGTATTAGTTTTATTAAATTATAACGTGTGGGGGTCCATTCTCCTGTTACAAACAGAACATGACAATAAGAACAACACACAACCCCACAAAGACGAACAAATGTGTTGTATGCTTGTATCAGCTCTCGCCCTAAGTAAGTTGTTTTGTAAGTCGTTCCATTTAACCAGTGTTGAAATATACATTTAAGCGAAAAAGTTGTTGTGCAATCGTATAGGCGGTTCCCCATGGCTTCAGTCAGGTGTGGAATGTTGGTCTATTATTGGCATCCTGCGGATGAAATCAACACTTTTAAGTTCTTTTTTTTAATTGTGTATGTATTTTTGTTTTTGTCGTGTAATCGTGAAAATAAAAAGATTAATACAAAAAATAAGATAGATGCTGCAGCAATTGCTTCTCTCCGAAAACGCAATGTTACTGTATAATGTACAAATCAGTTCTGCTAATTTGTGATTGTAATTAACTTACCGACTGCAGAAGATTAGTGAATTGAATACGATACGTTTGGAATGGCATGTATTCTAAATCAACACCATGATGCTGATATCCCACAGCTGTGCCAACGAGTGGTAACTTTATTTATCTCCATCATCACGTATAGTCTACACGTTTCTTACCATTTCATGTTTTTGTCTATTTCAGGGTGGTTTTGGTGGTGACTGTTTAGTTCATTTATTCTGCCCAATTTGTGCATTGGTACAGGATGCTCAGGTATGT
This sequence comes from Mizuhopecten yessoensis, assembly GCF_002113885.1. Taxonomy (NCBI): domain Eukaryota; kingdom Metazoa; phylum Mollusca; class Bivalvia; order Pectinida; family Pectinidae; genus Mizuhopecten; species Mizuhopecten yessoensis. Next base: position 36,622 of record NW_018479896.1, on the reverse strand, counting down.
ATTACTCTTCTTTTGTTTTGTATGCAATACGTTCTATTACTCGACTTTTGTTTTGTATGAAATAAGTACTATTACTCTACGTTCGTTTTGTATGCAATACGTACTATTGCTCTACGTTCGTTTTGTATGCAATACGTCCTATTACTCGACTTTTGTTTTGTATGCAATAAGTACTATTACTCTACTTTCGTTTTCTATGCAATACGTACTATAACTCTTCTTTTGTTTTGTATTCAATACGTACTATTGCTCTACGTTCGTTTTGTATGCAATACGTCCTATTACTCGACTTTTGTTTTGTATGCAATAAGTACTATTACTCTACGTTCGTTTTGTATGCAATAAGTACTATTACTCTACTTTCGTTTTGTATGCAATACGTACTATAACTCTTCTTTTGTTTTGTATTCAATACGTACTATTACTCTACGTTCGTTTTGTATGCAATACGTACTATTACTCTACTTTCGTTTTGTATGCAATACGGACTATTACTCGACTTTTGTTTTGTATGCAATAAGTACTATTACTCTTCTTTTGTTTTGTATGCAATAAGTAAACTTTTAATAACAAATACGTAATCCATCATGTACAATAACTGCAGCAGAGTCGACACTGGCAAATCACACTACGTATATCTGTTGTTATGCTTTCTACACAGAATCACACGTTCAAAAATCTGTCGTACACTATCTACAAATATATGACTTAATAAATCAGTTCTAGTATTAGTTTATAATTAATTTCAAATAGTAAAACATAATAATGAAAAATATACTAAGCTGCGCACGTCTGTCTGTCATGTCAGTGAGTGACCTGTGTTATTGACGAGCAAGTTCATTGTAGTTTGACATTTAGTTAACTGACACATTTCCAACAAGTTAACAGTAGCATTATCGACAAGTTAACTGAAGAACTGACAGGAAGTTAACTGTAATATTAGCTGTAGTTAAACTGTAACCTTGTCAGCAATTTAACCGTTGTATTTGCCAGTAGGGTAAGTGGTTTACTCAGTGTATTTCAGTCACGCAATGAGGAAGTTACGTCAATGGTTTGCTATTAGTTCACTGCATCATTGAAATTTAGTTATAGTTAAAATGCATTCCAAAACATCATTGTAGATGTTTTTTTACCACATTTATCACATGGTATCTCGTCGAGTAAGGTACAACGTTAAAAGATATGATAATAATACATGCATACACACGCAGTACATTCTCTTTTTTATATTTACCATGATAATACCCTTTTTGTTAACTTAAACATTTGAATTAAATAGGTAGACAGTGTCCTTATTTATCTTAAAAGCTACACTTAAAGTATGAACGTGTATTGACACGAATTCCTTAATCAAAACAAAGAATACAATGCTTTTGACAGCATTTAGATAACTGAATCGTTTTTTCTGTAAATATTGTCCTTTCCTACATATTTCGATATATTGACGTATGTAATCAAGTATAAAAATACCTATTATCGGGTTCTGGCCAAATTTTATTATTAGCCTTGACCACGACAGTCCATTTATGTTATATAAACTGCTCATTGATCCAATTACCCGAATGACCACTAGACCATTTAATAGACACACTGACCACACTGATGTGTGGTTTGTTCCGGACCTGTTCACCGCTAAGTAAGCCTTTACAAATATCAATAATCGGTTCACACATCAAGGCAGAAGACATTAATTTTTGTGTATACGAAGTCAACAACACAAATCATATTGATCAATAAAGGGTCAATAGGTCACTTGTTTATAACCGGAAGTCTGATGATAACGATACTTCTATACACTGAGAACATAAAAAAAACAAATTCAATTCAATTTCCAAAAATACAAATTCAATTCAATTTCCAAAAATACAATATAAAATGATAACTAAGTTGACCTAGAAGAACAAAAACATGAATAAATAAATAAAAATATTGTATCATGTCACTCGTCGTCAACAGGTGCACATATTGTATCATGGCACTCGTCATCAATAGGTGCACATATTGTATCATGCCACTCGTCATCAACAGGTGCACATATTGTATCATGGCACTCGTCATCAACAGGTGCACATATTGTGTCATGGCACTCGTCATCAACAGGTGCATATATTGTATCATGGCACTCGTCATCAACAGGTGCACATATTGTATCATGGCACTCGTCATCAACAGGTGCACATGTTGTGTCATGGCACTCGTCATCAACAGGTGCACATATTGTATCATGGCACTCGTCATCAACAGGTGCACATATTGTATCATGGCACTCGTCATCAACAGGTGCACATATTGTATCATGGCACTCGTCATCAACAGGTGCACATATTGTATCATGGCACTCGTCATCAACAGGTGCACATATTGTATCATGGCACTCGTCATCAACAGGTGCACATATTGTATCATGGCACTCGTCATCAACAGGTGCACATATTGTATCATGGCACTCGTCATCAACAGGTGCACATATTGTATCATGGCACTCGTCATCAACAGGTGCACATATTGTATCATGGCACTCGTCATCAACAGGTGCACATATTGTATCATGGCACTCGTCATCAACAGGTGCACATATTGTATCATGGCACTCGTCATCAACAGGTGCACATATTGTATCATGGCACTCGTCATCAACAGGTGCACATATTGTATCATGGCACTCGTCATCAACAGGTGCACATATTGTATCATGGCACTCGTCATCAACAGGTGCACATGTTGTGTCATGGCACTCGTCATCAACAGGTGCACATATTGTATCATGGCACTCGTCATCAACAGGTGCATATATTGTGTCATGGCACTCGTCATCAATAGGTGCACATATTGTATCATGGCACTCGTCATCAACAGGTGCACATATTGTATCATGTTTTACGTTTGGCTCTAGGAATTACATACACTTTTTCGTGATAAATAAATGGATATCATAATAATCACAAATACAAAGATCACACGAATTACACAAACCGTTGTTCACACTTTGATTAATGTTCTTACGGAAAATATACCGCCATCTAGAGCCAAGATATCAACTTGCAAGTTGATATCTTGGCGCTTATTTAGCTAACGCGAAAATCGTGAGTTTCCACACCGCGGTAACTATCCACTTTTACCGTATAATATCATAGTTCTCTTTACAATAAGATTTAACAGAACGTGTAAATGTTCCTACGTGACGTCATTTCTACAACATCATTTATTACATAAAAGTTTAAAACCAAAATGTCTTTCTTTGAAAATCTACTTGGACGGTGACAGCTATCTTTGATGAAATAACGGAACACAACACGCAACTTGGGGTACACTCTTTGTTATGAATAGCTATGATAAAATGAACGCAGCAGAGAAATGAATACGTATCATCAGGCAAGCTACCAGACAGTCTAATAACCCCGTCTTAATTCATACCGGGGACATCAAAGGTTTCGCATGATAAGGTACGGTAACTAGCCTCGCACCTATCCGCACCAAGCTTGAACTGTTCAAGCGCGAAAATGGGAATAGAGATAAAACGCCATTTGAAAAAAATGAACTTTCATTCGATTCTTTTGCTATTCTATTCAAGTATTCCTCTCGACCCAGCTTGACGTTTGTAGTGTCCTATTGTCATCAGGACCGTGTTATCAGTATGCTAGGTCGTTGACAGCTAACCATCGACCTTATAGACTGGTCTGAACATGTCAACACGATGTCACCGGCGACTAGGAAGTTAATTTACTGTTATACGCGGTACTCGCTGTATTATAATAATGATAATAATATACAACATTTATATAGCGCCCTATATAATTTGTAAATAAAGGCGCTTAGTTCGCAGTTGTTTCGTATGTCAAAATTGAAGGCAATTTGAAAAAAATGAGTATACAGTGACTAATCCCAATACTTAAAAGATTACCATTGAAGTCGATACTATGTGGCTTAAGTAGCTCGACCTGTACGTGAAGTGTAGGTTATTCTGATATACATATTGACCACGAATATATTTATGGCAGCTCTGTTCATACCCATAATTACACGGTCATATACAATGCACACACTACGCCAAGGCACAGCTACAGTCACGCTACCGCACAGCCATTATCGAAAGACGAACCCCGCTTTGTATTGAACAGCTATGATTAGGAACTTTGTCATGACGACCAGTAAATATTTTGCGGTTGCGCATAGCTAGTATCCAAAACAAACCGTACACAAAGATCCGCATTGGGGACGGTCCACAGTTACCTGTTATATCAAGAGCACGTGAATTGTTTCAATAGAGTGCGTTTTTTTGTCGACGATTTATGTGATATACAATTTATTCTAATTTCAATATTATCAATTTGATATTAAAATAAATCCACATATATTTCATCGTGGAAACGTTTTAAGCGCTGGTAAATGCTTAGATAGTTTTTGCAAAGAAAAAGAAGCGTGCACTAAAATCAATATTTCCATAAATTAGTAACTGTTCCATAATTATCATAGGTTGAGTCATTTACAGCGAACGCCATTCCTGAAACCTAATCATTAAAACCGTTCCTTTGCGTTTGTAACATCCTTAGCGTTGTCTGTGTTGTTCCTTACAAGGAATGCGACAAATATATCTTCAAATTCAATTACTGTAGAGGTTTTATTTTGTAGGAGATTAACATGAATTTTTTTTCGTAAGACAAAATACTCGAAAGTACAACGTCATATTTAACTTATGGTGGATATTTAGTAAATTCTATGTGTGATTAAATACAATTTATTGTTGTTTTATGTCAAAATTGTTATTTAATCGTTTGGTCTTCTTGGGTAACTGAAATGCCAAACGTCGTGACAAACACATTTGCAAACGAACAATTTCACATGACAACGAGAATATTCGAATGCTTCAAAACTGTTTTCTTAAACTGAATGTTTGGTTTTGACAAGTGGAGAGTATATGGAATATTTTGACATAAATAGAAAGATTACCGGCAGGCAATAGAAACCCGAGTACGGCTATACATTTCAGGAGTTGATAATTTATGACATTTCTCGGCACATTTACATACATAGTTTTTAAGAGACAAGCAATGCAAGACTATATTTAATAGTATTAAGAAATGTATAATTCAAACACATGATAACACTTCTCCTATGTTGTACATTGGTGTTTGTTAATATCGCGTGTGGGTAGCGTTATACATAATCGTATGTAGTTCACCAAATGTAGGTTTTCCCAGAGACCCCACCTTAGCTAACGTAACCAAGCACAACATGGTTTTGTTGATACTGTTAACAACCCAAGTACAGTCAACGAGCGTAACCGGAACACTGCCTCAAACGTTGATCTCATTTGTGTCTGGTTAAAAACACTGCCGCAAACGTTGATCTCATTTGTGTCTGGTTAAAACACTCTGCCGCAAACGTTGATCTCATTTGTGTCTGGTTAAAAAATCCACAAATCAATCTATCAGCCACCAGTATAACTGTTTTTTTTTTTTTATTACAGTCATTGTTAGCGATATAGAACACGTAGAATTTCAATTGGAATCCTACAATTGCAAGAAAAGAAAGAAGATACGATGAGTAACCTAAACGGTGGTTGATTTGTCATAGGCAAAGATTGGAGTGACATAAAACAAAGAACTGTACTAGACATCAGTAAACAATTAGAAGACAGCTTGATGTTCCCTGGTACTGTTCGTTCGGGTATAATAGTTTTGCAAATTGATGTAAACATCCGAAGAAAAACAACATGATTGCATGCCGTTGCCCTTTCAATGGTTCTATTTCACTTGAATCAGTCACATTATGAATATGCACGATAAAGCCAAAAAGTTTGGAATCAAAGAACATGGACAATAGTAGTGGTAACTATAGGCAATGATAATTATCATCAATGGTTACTATGTAGAGCTTAAACTAGAGGTGGTAGCTATACGATGGTAACTAGATGAAGGGGTAGATATAGGCAACGGTAACTAGAGGGGATGAAACGTTGGACAATGCTTGATGACTATCCTCTTGGACAGGTGCTTGTTCCATTCTGCATGAATATTTATTATGATACTATTTGACGAAAGTAGGTATAAATCACATTATAAACACAAGAGAAATCACACAAAGTTACTGACGTAAAATCGTACATCTCCTGTCGGAATGTTACTGACGTAAAATCGTACTTCACCTGTCGGAATGTTACTGACGTACAATCGTATTCTCCTGTCGGAATGTTACTGACGTAAAATCGTACTTCTCCTGTCGGAATGTTACTCAAGTAAAGGAATTTCTGTTGCTATAAAGGTGTGTACATTACGTCAAGGGAAGCACGGGTCAAGTTATACATGCAATTCGGCGATACAAATATATAGGTAAAAGGCATGACTAAGCACGCTTTAATATATACATGTGCCTTAACACCTTAGACCCACGAGTTGTTTTGACGACAGTGGTTGTTGTTAAGGTACACAAAGATGGTACGTTTTAAAACGCTTCACACTTGAACTACAATATAATACAATATAGTCAGCACATAAAATTTAATCACACATACAAAAAAATATTTGGAGCTATCATATTATTCCAAATCCAACAAAATTGTCTAAAACACCATTTCTCATGTCTGACACAAAATCAATATCTTCATTCAAACAGTTATAAGGGTCATTGTCAATAATAGCACTGAAAAACACGTATATTGATTCGGTGCGTAGACGTAGTGCAATTTCTAAAGTAATTCATTGAAAAGCTTCCACCAAAAGTTCGCGATTTTACCTTCTTCTACTTCAGTGACTTCTTACCGGTAAAAAGTTTATAAAAGATCAATATTTTGCTACAAAAAAAAAGGAAAAGCTAGCGTATTTTTTCAGTATTTCTAAAACCTCTCCAAACTTAGGCAAATATCAACGACGCAAGTTTCACAGGTCTAAGTAATGCAATATGACACAGTTTAATTATACAGATAATGTGACACTGTTGACCTAAACAGGTAATACGGTGCTTTTAGGTACTAGCATACAGCTACTGATGTTCTGATGCAGGTTAAACGCCCTTTCTTCTCCCATCTAAACAGGTTTCTATGTTTCCGTTATTCTTTAAAAGTAGAAGTTACAGGAATTTAGTATGTCACTCACGAAACTTGATAAAATAGGCATGATAATAAGCTAAATGAAAATAAGGTAAACATTCATAAACATCTGGACAAACATGAACAATTATTGAGAAAGCCAGACAATATATGACAAAATAGAAATAAATCTAGACAGAACAATACAAAATAAGGAGATATTTCGACAACATTAAACCAAAGATATCAAAGACAGTCGTCAAATGTTAAAACCTGTATTAGACCACGGAACAACTCACAAAAATCAATCAAACAGAATACATAACAACTTACTAATTATGACCAAAAAGAAAAAACAAGGGAGAGAAAACGAAAAAATGTTACTAAATATGCAGGCAAAGTATAAAACATTGGAGTAAGTACAATCAAACAGAACACAAAAACAGCTTCGCAAGCGTGAGGACTGACACAGTGGGTTATTATAACCTAATAGTTTGTTATATACTGATATCATGAACATCAAACATAATTGGATGTCATCATTATTTTTTTCCTTTTTTCTTTCTTCAGCAAATCCGACCAGGGGAGACTACTCAAGGGGAATCTATGGCTAGAGAATAAGAACCAGGAGCTTGTGATATGTACATAGATTGGAGCTTCGGATCTATAGAATTAATTCAAAAATCAAGGTTTTGTGAAACAACCAAATTGGAACAAGAAGAATAGCAACTGTCTATATCATTCGTGATAACAAAACATTGGAGGATATTTCCTTTGCTGGTGTAGATGTCTTAACGACAGCTAAACTCTTTCTCTTAAGCAAAGACCAACCCGATGGTTTCTGATATAATCATATCATCGGAAACATCAGAGTGACAAAAAACAATTAATCACAGAAACAAAAAAGTGAATCACCCTATCTGCCTTAAAGATCAAATTCTCTAATTTTGTCAAAGGGTTTTGACATTTATTATATTGATGTAATAAGTTCTGTACAGTTATGAAATTGGATCGGTCTTAATAATTTTTGTATGATATTTAAACTTTTTTATATTTATGGTGTAAAAAATTATCAAATACATATTATTTTCGTCTTAATCACTCTGTGTTTTTCATTCATTGCACTTTCTTATTCACGTACAAATCGTTATAAGTTTATTACTAGAAAACAAAACAAATCAATAACAGTGATACATTATAAACAAAGGTGACCAGATTATCCGATACCTCACTCAATACAACAGCGTCAGTAAACAAGGGCAGACTAAACACTTAAGAGTCGACATGAAAGTTTAGCATAGAACAAAGAAAACACCAACGCAAATTAATTCAAATGGAAGTAATCAATCTCCCAACTTGGTCGTAACCTTGCAGATTGATATATTTCAGAATAAATTGAGGTATGGGGCCGTCGATCACCTACAACCCCCCTTTGGTTTGTAGGTGATTGACGGCCCCATACCTCTTGTGCTGTATTTCCACATATACTTTAGAACAATTCAGACGTGTTTTGTTCATTATTTTGACATTCAGCACCATTGAAGAGACGTCCTACATTGACTAAATACATGTAGCTAAACAGTTTGCTTTGTTTGACCTCTTCTACAAACTCAATTATTGAAGAAGTGTTACTTCTTAGTTTTAATATTTTTGAACCAAAACAAGATACTCCAAAATATATAGCTATTAGAAAGGATATCAGCATAACGTCACCGTTCTTTATTAATGATATTCATATGTTATTTAAGTCATATATGAATTAACTTTTAAACGAAAACTTGGTTTAATCCGTATCAAATACTCTGGGATCCTTAAAGGTGAGAAGTTTATATTCAAGTGACGAATCATTTATAACATCGATATATAAGTGCGAGCTTCCTGCGGATGTAGTGATCTCCGGTATGTCATGACCTTTTGTGTTTACCTACTTCAATTTTCCTCTTTCCCCTCAGCCACTCCATAACGCTCCTCGTTCACTTAGTATATTCCAATATTTTACTCCGTATCGTATTTGATAATCCATTCTTTCATTCAATCTTTTTTCAGTACTTTATTTTCCCGATTAAACCCTACACCTAGGACTACTTTATTTCCCCGATTAAACCCTAAACCTAGGACTACCTTTTTTACTTTATTTCCCCGATTAAACCCTACACCTAGGACTTCTTTATTTTCCCGATTAAACCCTACACCTAGGACTACTTTATTTTCCCGATTAAACCCTATACTTAGGACTAATTTTTGAAATAACAAAGAAAGTTCATCGAATTTCAATCTCTAAAATCTCGCGAAAACATATTTTCAAATTTGTGTTTAAAATATTAATTTTTAAAGAATAGAGAAATCTTTCGTAGTCTTGTGTAGTGTTGATTTAAATATGGGCTAAATCGAAAACGTCTGTGGTGTTAATCAAATGTACGGAATAACCGTTCACATCTTATTAACACTTAGACAAAACACATCAGAAATACAGCTAGTTCTTCACACTGACATTGCCATGAATATCAGGCTGAAAAAAAATGGAAAGTGCTGTAACACAATTATAAAATGACTGTATTTTTTGTAGTTTGATATGTATTGAGCGGTAATAGTAACTTGTCACACTGTAACTGAAAATATAATGTATCCTTTTTGTAAATTGTTCTATCATTTTCTATGTTTCTTTCTCAAGCAGTAAATATAATAGCGGCCATCGTTAATATAAAAACACATACTCGGACAATAGCCCCTACTGAATGAGAGTGAAACCTAACAACCCAAAAATAAAATCGACCTGAAATTGAAACATACATCTCAGTTTTTAAAAGTGGAATAGTATCTAAGCAAATTAACAAATATAGACGAAAGATATAACAACTTATAAAGCGTTCTGTTATATATAACAAATACAAGCTGGTATTTAAGTGACAGCAGTTACAGAGTAATAATATTATAGTATGACATATAATCTGAATTAATGATAAAATCTGTTACAAAAACCAAAATTGAAATAAATCTCTCAAAATTCCTTCCTGTTACATATATGGTAAATGTCATTCAATGTTTTAACATATGTGATAAGTTTTAACTTTGTCTTCAGAATTATAATGTTGTAAGACGCCTTATACACCCGGTAGGTCATGTGACCTTAACCCAGCCGACAGTACAATGACGCGATAATTCTTGCATTTAAAACAAATACAATAGATTAGTGTCTTATGATAATGTGTTTCGTTCCCAGCATCACCGATGAGTCCTAGAAGGACGAAACAGCTGTATGATGTAGGACGAAACAGCTGTATGATGTAGGACGAAACAGCTGTATGATGGTGCGTAATTTATTTTGTCCTACTGTATCTATCATCAACTTACAAGGTGCAGTCACATGTTTGTGTGTTTCGGCCATCTTTATTGTAGCTAGTGCGAATTGTTAGGGACCAAGACGAGACTTCCCTAAGCACATATCAGGGTATTTATAAAACTTTATTATAAAACTGCCCATTGATAAGTTAATATCGTTTACTGATAAACATACAAATTTGAACAATATGGCAGAGTTTTTCTCAACATGGCACGTCAGCTTTCATGAGAGCTAAAGACAAAAGGAAGGGCGACGGAAATGGTGGAGTAGAACCTTTCGAGTAATGCTTGTAATTAAGAAACGTCCTGTTCGTTGGACATACCCGTCCTGGAGGTATCGCGATCAACCGCCGATGAGTATTTTCAAGTAACATATGCACCAAACGAAAAACTCATGACGATGACAAAATGTATGATTACGTTAACCATTAATATCGCAAGCCACTACCTACGATGGCCGACAAGAGCCTGACAAAAAGATATGAATTTTCATATTCATATATTCATATGGTACACAAAGATATGAAAATTCAAATCTTTGTGTACCATGTAAAAGTGTACCATGGTACATAAAGATTATAAACAACTTTACAAAAAACCTCTTTACTTTCACATGTATATGTACCAACAGCCGATATCAGCCGGAAAAATGATTTGAATTTTCATATATTTCTGTACAGTGGTACACTTTTGCCCGGTACAAAAAGATATTAAAGCTTCTCTCCTTTTAGTAACGCGTTACACTTTTTTCATTTCTTTTTGTACCACCTACGGTACAAATAGATATAAAAAAAAGTGTACCATGAAATCACGCGTTACACTTTTTCCTAGCTTTCTGTACCGTGGTACAGTATGGTATAGTTTGCCCGGTATAGTATGGTAATATGGACCGCCCCATGGTGAAATGAAGGGTTCCAACGATTTCTATTCTGATAACTTTTTTCCATTCTTTTTCTTTAAGTTTACTTCAATTTGATGTATTCTATCTGAAATGACAAAAATTAAGTCAGGGGTAAAACAAAATTAGGGTGGGGAAGGGGCGCTTCACTTTACCATAATGGTGAAATGAAGAGTTTTAGCATTTTTTTTTTCTATTTGACTTTTTTAAACCAAATCTGGTTTAAATTACATCAGTTTGATGTCCTGAATATGAAAATCACAGAAATTAAGTCTGGGGTAGAGAAAATCAGGGTGGGGCAGGGGCCCTTCACTTTACCATTATGGTGAAATAAAGGGGTTTTTTTTCTTTTTTTTTCTATCTGACTTTTTTAAACCAGATTTGGTTTAGATTACATCAGTTTGATGTCCTGAATATGAAAATCACAGAAATTAAGTCTGGGGTAGAGAAAACCAGGGTGGGGCTTGGGCGCTTCACTTTACCATAATGGTGAAAAGAAGGGTTTTAGCATTTTTGATTTATTTGACTTTTTTAAACCAAATCTGGTTTAGATTACATCAGTTTGATGTCCTGAATATGAAAATGACAGAAATTAAGTCTGGGGTAGAGAAAATCACGGTGGGGCAGGGGCCCTTCACTTTACCATAATGTTGAAATGAAGGATTTTAGCAATTTTGATTTATTTGATTTTTTAAAACCAAATCTCGTTTAGTTTACATCAGTTTGATGTCCTGAATATGAAAATCACAGAAATTAAGTCTGGGGTAGAGAAAATCAGGGTAGGGTAGGGGCCCTTCACTTTACCATAATGGTGAAATGAAGGATTTTAGCAATTTTGATTTATTTGACTTTTTTAAACCAAATCTGGTTTAGATTACATCAGTTTGATGTCCTGAATATGAAAATCACAGAAATTAAGTCAGGGGTAGAGAAAATCAGGGTGGGGCAGGGGCCCTTCACTTTACCATAATGTTGAAATGAAGGGTTTTAGCAATTTTGACTTATTTGACTTTTTTAAACCAAATCTGGTTTAGATTACATCAGTTTGATGTCCTGAATATGAAAATTACAAAAATTATGCCCTTCACTTTACCATAATGGTGAAATGAAGCGTTTTAGCATTTGTTTTCTATTTGACTTTTTTAAAAGGTCAATCTGATGCAGAATTCAAGGTCAGGAATGTTTGGAAAATACTGACATAAAATAAACACAAAGTTAAAACCAAAATAGTCTAATGAATTATTTATTGAATATATTATATTATGATATTCGCTCATCACAAAGTCAATGATTGTCTGACAAATTCTAAGATAGAAATAAATACACACAAAACAACAACTTTCACACTTATACTTTGGTATTCATTCGACAATAAATATAAATACACACAAAACAACAGTTTTCACACTTATACTTTGGTATTCATTCTACAATAAATATAAATACACACAAAACAACAACTTTCACAATTATGCTTTGGTATGCATTCTACAATAAATATAAATACACACAAAACAACAACTTTCACAATTATGCTTTGGTATTCATTCTACAATAAATATAAATACACACAAAACAACAACTTTCACAATTATGCTTTGGTATTCATTCTACAATAAATATAAATACACACAAAACAACAACTTTCACTCTAATACTTTGGTATTCATTCGACAATAAATATAAATACACACAAAACAACAGTTTTCACACTTATACTTTGGTATTTATTCTAAAATAAATATAAATTCGCACAAAACAACATTTATACTTTGGTAATCATTCTACAATAAATATAAATACACACAAAACAACAAAGGGCAACAACTCCATAAAAGGGATCTGAATTATTTTTTTGATATCAGATTTAGTCACATTCACAATTCGCCAAGGATCAGTCGTTCTCTTACAAAAACTCTGTAGTTGTTAACATGGCATTGCATCATCACCAACGGATTTCTCCTTGCCAAAACTGCAGCTGCATTCTGAAATAATTCAAGAGTGAATTAATATAACAATTTAACTGATATAATATATACAAATAACTCTATGTAGACATATAAGACCAATTAAACTTAAGCTGCAGTAGATTAAGATTTCACAGCATTTTGCTTCTCAGAACAACATTAAAACAAATATATGAATATATTGTAGCTATAGAAAGTATCATAATTATTATAATCTTTAAATCAAATGTTTCCCTAAATATAAAATTGTACTTTGAATCTTTTTCATTATATTAACTTAACTTGTGTGCAGTTTTTCCAATAAAAACAGTAGGTATTTGAGTATTATTTATTTTTGACTTAGTTTCACTTAAATTTATATCGTACCATCATGACAAAGACTCCACATGAATGACCGTCGTCTTTCCTCGAGCAAGGAGACTCCATCCAAGTGCACTCCTGTGGTGCCATTCCATAAGCTTGACCCCGAGCAATGAGGAATTGCCTAAATTTATGATAAAATGTATTAGCTATTCATTTTAATTTCTGTCTTAACAAATAAATAAAACATTGCTATTAAATGAAAAGTATTATTAGTTAAAAGAAAGAAAAGTATACAGAAAAGAAAGTATGAACATATAGACATGTGTATATTTTTGGAAGACAGGTGAATATTTCTAAATACTTTATGAAAACAAAACGAGTGAAAAACAGGAAATGCATTTACCAAAGAAGTTAAAACATAACTGATGCATCAAAAATTGTAGTCATGACATTTGCAGAGACCAAACATATCAATGAAATGACAAAACAGTACTTCAAAGAAACTGGATCATACGGGACATTAATTCTATAATGGAATTGCTATCACTGGTGTTCAATCTTAAAAAATTAGTTCAAAACAACACATCTTATTCTTAGAAATTATGAATCTTTTTAAACATTATGATAATATTGCTGATGCCATGGAAATTGAATTACTTACCTCCAATGTTTTGCAAACATGTTTGATCTCTCAATACTATGTAGCGAATCATAATTGTATAGTTCCTGTTGTTTGGGTTTGGCGACCATAAGGAACCAGTGGTCCTTATGACATACAGGCAGGAGTACAGTCTCGTAAATATGAAATGGAACCTGATATAAATAAATTTGGTTTAGTGTTTTAAAAAACTTATTTTAAGCTATCATCATGAAATATTGTACACAAAACTTGAAGATTATGAACTAGGAATTGTGGGTTGGTGCTTTGTTTAAATAAATGTGAGCTAAAAATAAAATTTACTGACTTTGTGATGATAAATATACAGGAATTAGTTTTAGAGTGGCTTCAGCTCTATTGGTCTTCATTTTTTTTTTTTTTTTTGTGAAGGAACTTAAAGAAAAAGCTCAGAATCTCTTTGCTGTTCTTTTCTATATATAAATAAATGTCACATGACTGTTTAAGTGGTACTCAAGCCCTTATTTCACGTTTGTACGGTATTTTTGTCCCATTAAAGCACCATTTGAACTTGTTAATTGAAACTCCACCTTATGGAATGTCCATGTTTGGTAGTCATTGTGGCTACATTTGGTTGCCAGGAGGCAGGGCAGAATGAGGCTTTCATGGTTGTTCTCCTGTTTCTGTTCCCAACTTAGAACTGCCAAGAAGGAGTGTATCACCTGAACAAAAAGGATTGAGAGTTCATCCGTTTTTATTATTTGGAAATAAGAGTGTCATATTTGATCTAGGAATGAAATAAGAGTGTCATATTTGATCTAGGAATTGTATAGAAATCATGAAATACTGCTGCATTGTTTTTATTAAAAAATAAATTACGGTATTAAATATGGTATTCATTGTTTAATCCTGAGATATTTCAGCCATTTAGTAAGATATCAAAGTAAAACAGGAAATCTGATATTTAAAGACCACGGTTGTAATCAAAAGGTTGAAACTATATGAGTTATCAAATAAAGTAATCCATTTTTAATAGGTTCGATTACACATTTTTATGTTGTGTTTTTCTTAAATTCATTTGTAAATTAAATGTTAAGTGAAAAAGGTTAGTAAGAAATCCATTAAATTATGAAAATGTGCATTGTATTATTTGTGTAATGTGTTTGTTTAATTTTAAAACATGTTCAGACAGATTTACAGCTCTTCAATAGATTTATCAATTGATATGTATATCTGTGTATCGATGAAAACCGTTCTAGCCATTAAATTAAAGAATAATAGTACTTTTCACTCGGTATGGTGGTCACCTACACTATGTGTTTATGGGACCAAATGTGGTTATTATTTAAGCAAAAAGCATGTATTTTAGCAAACTGATTACAATTTTATGAGTGATTTGATCTATGCATGGAGATTTAATCATTATATTTGGTTTTCAAATTACAATCTTTCATGTCACATTTGTTCTTACCTGGCCATTGACCCATTTGTTCTTACCTGGCCATTGACCCATTTGTTCTTACCTGGCCATTGACCCATTCCCTTGGTGCTAAGGTTTTGAAATCTTCCTTTGTTAGCTGCGTAGTCCCTATTCCTAACCGTCCACGGGTCGATCTCGATAGAAGTGGCATTTTTCTTTTTAGTTTTGGTGTGGTTAAAGGCAGTGTTTTAAGTGTATCTATGACCGAATCTGGATCTGTCTTTTGATTTAGGCACTTCAGCACAACTGAAGAAGCAACCATCAGACCTGGCACCACATCATATGGGCTGATAGTAGCAAATGCCGACGGCTGTGGTGATAGTCTTGAAAGAAACTGGACACACCTGCCTAAGTCCTCCGAGGATTGTTGCTGATGTTTCAAATACAAAGACAGTGTTGGCGATTGGCCTGATTCTAAAACCATACTAGAAATGTTGTTTGGTTTGGGCAGATGATACGATGAGCATCTCTTGATTAGGTCTTTGATCTGGGAGTGCGATATATCGTTGAGGAAAGTGATCAAAGGGGTGTCTGTCTTTTCATCTTTCCTTATGATTTTTTTCTGCTGGGGAGGGTCTTTTCTGCAGGTTTCTTGTTGATACTGGGTTCTGTCTTTCTGGAGTTTATCTGGCCTGGAGTCTTTTTGGGGTTTTTTTGAGGTTTTTTGTTGTGGGAATCTTTCTGTCTGATATCAAGCAGAGCGTGATTTGGCTTCTTCATTTTCCCCTTTTCTCTTGTCTTTTCACTTGAAGGGATCTTGATGGAGGTTTTTAAGGATCGTTTAGCGGTGACCCTTTCCTGCTCTGAATTTCCGCGGAAAGAAGGCAGGACACGTGATGGTTTTCTGCAGGCAGGGATCCTGGTTTTGGTGTTGATCAGTGGTACTGGACTTTTTCCACTGGCAGCAACCTAGGTAGGTGTATTTGTAGGTATCTTGGGAGACTTCTTAGGTGTGATGTACTTTTTTTTGAAGTTTTGAATGTTCTGTGAAGCCTTCCTGTCTTCTAGCTTATTCACACCTTTTCCTTTCACTTTGTATGGTCCAGTAAACCTCTTGGCCATCTTGTCTCCTTTTCTGTTGTGCTTCTTTGGATTTCTTATGAGGACTTGATCACCTAGCTGAAGTGGCATTTTCTTCTGATTTCTGTCATAATATGTCTTCTGCTTCTTCTGAGCATCAGCTATGGAAGACATGGCCTTTTCTCTGACTTTTAAGAGTTGGACAAATGATATTGTTTTGTCTGTGATCACTTCTTCCCATTCTTCATTTGTCAAGGTGTCTGACGGTTCACCCAACGTTTTGGGGATTTCCAGTTGAATTGGAAGAACAGCCGTTCTTCCATAAACTAAGGAAAAGTGAGTCTGTTTTGTAGAGCGTTGGACGCAAGTTCTTGTAGCAAATGCAACCATTTGTAGATATTTGTCCCAATTGTTCTGCTCTTCATTCACATATTTTACTAATGAATCACAAAGTGTCTTGTTATAGCGTTCTGTTAAACCATTGGTCTGGGGATGGTAGGCTGCTGTCACTCTGTGGTCTATGTTTAAACGCTGGCACAACTCTTCATTTACTGCATTACAAAATTCCCTGCCTTGGTATGTAAGTATTGTTTTTGGCGGCAGATGATCTCTGTCATGAACTCTGCTATCTGTACCGCTGACTTGTCTGGGATTGACTTAACTTTTGGCCATTTTGTAAAATAGTCAGTCAGTACAGCTATGTATTTGTTGCCATTCTCTGTCTCATGCAGCGGTCCAACTAAATCCATGCCAACCATAGCAAATTCTTCGTCTTTGACCTAAATCGGATGGAGTGATGCAGAGATCTTTCTCAAGTTTGTCTGACGCTGACATTCATCACAACCTCTGATGAAATCTCTGATGTCACTGGTCATACCAGGTCAAACGTACCTTTCTGCAATTTTTTTTCAGTTCTATTTACTCCTTGATGACCCGATAGATTGCTGGAATGGCATCCTCTCAAAATTGCATCCTTGTCATGTTCCTTTATAACTCTTAAGGTACCAAGTGATCTATGATTGTAGAAAAGTGTGCCATCTTCAAGGAAATAAGGCTTAATTTTCCTTCTGAAGTTGTTATTTCCATTTTTAGAATCAACCTAAAAATTAAATAAGAACCCTTATCAAGAGAGAACCATAAAATATCCTGAGAATACATTTCCTCAACATATGATGATATCTAAGCAATCATAGCAATATTTTCATTAAAAGAAGCATGCTTAACAATAAATATTGTATCATAAAGGAGCGATCTTTAAAGTTTCCATGTTAAGACTCAGAAACTCTGTCCACTTTGGGATGAACAGACCCTGATAGCATGGTTGTGTTGGTTTCTTTTTACACAGCAATTGTATAAATAGTTATCCAGCACTTTACATGTCAGTCCTGTATTACATTATAGACCATATCACTATACTATACCTGTCAGTCCTGTATTACACTATACTATACGTGTCAGTCCTGTATTACACTATACTATAACTGTCAGTCCTGTATTACACTATATACCATATCACTATACTATACCTGTCAGTCCTGTATTACACTATACTATACCTGTCAGTCCTGTATTACACTATACTATAACTGTCAGTCCTATATTACACTATATACCATATCACTATACTATAACTGTCAGTCCTGTATTACATTATACTATACCTGTCAGTCATGTATCACACTAGACTTCATCTCTATACTATACCTGTCAGTCCTGTATTATACTATGCCTGTCAGTCCTGTATCTCACTCACTATATCTGTCAGTCCTGTATTACACTATATCTGTCAGTCCTGTATCACACTATACTATACCTGTCAGTCCTGTATTACACTATACTATCCCTGTCAGTCCTGTATTACACTATACTATGCCTGTCAGTCCTGTATCACACTCACTATATCTGTCAGTCCTGTATTACACTATACCTGTCAGTCCTGTATTACACTATACTATGCCTGTCAGTCCTGTATCACACTATATTATACATGTCAGTCCTGTATCACACTATACTATACCTGTCAGCGCTGTATCACACTATACTATACCTGTCAGTCCTGTATCACACTATATTATACATGTCAGTCCTGTATCACACTATACTATACCTGTCAGTCCTGTATCACACTATGGATCTCATCATTATATTATTAATGTCAGTCCTGTATCGCACTAGACCTCATATGCATCCTTTTAGTTTAATTGTCTGTCCTGTAGCATATATACTAGACCTCATCACTATACTATACCTGTGAGTACACATTTAAGGCTAGGCTAATAACATAGAACATCTGTCCCTTTTGTTAAATATACATATCCCTAGTTATTAATATTAATACATGCATGTTGTGTTTAGGGAGATACACTGCCATTATTAACAAAAAATACACTGTAGTTGTTCTTCATTATTAAAATAGACAACAAGTGCACCTAAAGAAAAATCGTTAATGTCATCATCAATAAAAATATAGTATTATTTGAAAGTCTCTTACTGTACATATTTTATAAAAGGATTACATCCGAGAGGATTTGAAACCACTTGGTCAAAATATTCCTTCTTTTTTTTAGGTGGGGTACATATCAGTGTCAATGCAAGCTTATTTTTTTGTGGTGGTGGGGTTAGCACATGTGTAATCAGCTACACCTAGATACAATTAAAAATTGAAATACTTCAGAAATATGACTTTCAAATGACAATAATTTTCAGTTAGTGACGTAAACACAATTAGTCACAGTAACACCATTACCAAACCATTAGTACAATTACATTGCTGCTTTTTCTGCCTTGTGATGAACATTTTTAACTTCAAGATTTCTACAATTCATCCTGATTGGTCACTTTTATCTCATTCTGATTGGTTTAGTTGACCACAACAATTCTGGGACCTGGGCATTATTAGTCTGTGTACACCTTAAGAATTTCACACCTGTGTCAACATAATTGGCTGTATGGTTTCAATTAATTACTGGCAGTAATTATTAGGTCGCAGTTCAAGACTGTTATATTGACGTATACATATACAAATCATTTTGTTTTTTTTATGTTTTACTGTCCAATCAACTTGGGATAATTTGTAAAATATATATGATTGCTAAACCAACATGGTGCCACAACCATCAAAATCAGACAACAACTATGAAACTGGTTCTCAATATTAATTTAACATGTATCAACCTTTCTCAGTATCATAAGGTGCCTATATTAACTTTTTCAGAAAACATGTTAAATCATTTTCAAATTATCTGTATAACTTTTATTAAATTGGTCTTTCGTAGTGGTTGACTAAAACAAAAATATTACAAAAGCTAAGTATATATTTTTAACCAACAAATTTGAAAAAAAAAGTTCAAGCATTTTTGCTTTAACTTGATAAATTAATAGAATATTAGCACTGTCAATCTGTTTGTTAAACCATAATCATATATGATAAAAACATGATTTTACACATTCAGTTTTTTTTTTTAGAAATTGAAAATGATACATTGTTTTTTTAATATTTTAAGTATCACACGCATAACAAGGCTATAAATACATTTAATATACAAATTATAAATGCAAAGTTAAATGCAATTCACTTTTAATTAAAAACATTTATAATTAAATCACTTCCTAAATATTAAGTTATGCTAAGAACTGCTCTACTTGACTTATTATGTTATATCAACCTGGAGGTTGATCCTGCATTATTTCAGCATGAATCTGTACTCATACGTAAAATCATATCTAATAAGGACATTGTACCAAGGGTCATAAATGCATATTAAGTGCACAAGCTGTTTCATTCCTTATTATCAGATAAAAACTAACTACGAGACACTTACAATTGTTTGGAATTGATTAGATAAAATGTATTGAAAATACTAAATCATAAAGAAACATGTGCAAGAAGAGATTAATTAAATAATAGTGTTAGGTTTTTACATAATATAATGTATGTTGACTGTTTAAACCTTCATAAAATAGAAATCTATTTGAAGGTCAGTATAGCAAAATCTCATATTTATTGTTTGTTTTTAGTTTAAGCAGATTTCATTGCATATTACAACAAAAGCCTTAGGTGCAAGTTATCACAACTTATTTATGCCTTTTCCCCGATTGAATTATTTAAGCAATAGCGCGCATTATGTTGTTTGCTTGCAAAGCTGTGTCATTCAAATAGATCATAAATACCATACAAAAACAGTTCAATACTTATATTTACGTTTTCTCTGCCTCTTATGTTCTTTTTTAACATATAATTTATATTAAAAATTAAAAATGCCCGCCTTATCGACAGTCCACACAATTTCGTTCAATAGTTTGAACAGCGTATTGTCTCGTGCTGATTGCCAAACAAAGTAGTACTTTGGAAATTTTAACAAACACTTCAACTTTATTCCACAATTCAGTATCAATACAATTGCGTATGATATGTCTATAGGGTGATTTAAGTTTATCAATAGAACTCTGAGCTGAAAGTTAGATATGAAATTGTTTCGATTTTCCCTCAGAACAAATTTCGCGCATGGAAAAATACGTATACAGTGAACACCGTGAATCCGACCTTGCCCTCCACGAGGGAGTTATTTTTGGAAGTTTATTCGAACTTTTCTCTTTGCTCATTTTTTGAAGAATCCAGGCGTGAATGTATTTGTTGATTGTATGGGAACCTGACAACAGTCGGTAGATTCTATAACATCTTCGTTATTTGACATGTCGGCAGAAACTGAGGAATGGTGGATGCGAGACGCGTGAAACTGATAGCGTTTGAAGTGAGTGATCCTGCGACGGAGCACAGGTTCGTTACAAATGTCTGAAATGTTTATGTGTGCTGTGACTCATATCAGTAGGTCTGTAACATATGTGTCAGTAGGTCTATAGAATATGTGTATTTCAGACATTTGTAACGAACCCCTGTTGATCAGTGCAGTGTAACACACGATATTTCTGATAAATTGCATGAGCGTTAAAATTGTTTCCATAGCCGGCATTGGTGATTTCAACCGATGTGCATTTTGTACGATATTGCAGACATTGGTCTTGTTTTCGTTGTAATAAAAGTTTTTTTAATTTATTTTTTATTTTGCACTGAAATTTACAATGGTATTGTCAAATCTCACAATGCCCAGCGATATTTCAGCAGCCGTCATGTTTATTTATATTGGATATTGTAGTTTCAGTCAGTGTTGTATTAATACGCTAAGAATTGTGTCTCGTGATGCATGGTAATTAAAGTCCCATCAACGACACATCTTTCAAAGAGGCTATATAGTGACATTGCCATGCAAATGTAAATATAAAACAATGCATGATAAGGCAATAGTCAATAATTGGTAGGGTCGTGTGTGTGTGGGGCAGGCTTTGGTAGTAAAAGGTGCATAGTGGCATTTGTATCTTCAAATATATAAGCAAATGATAATAAATATGTTTGCATGTGTGTGTCGTTGGGGTTTGGAAATCAGACACAATGACAACAAATACATCGAAACCTTTTTTTTCAGTCTAATGGCGTAATGCTCCTGATATTTGCCTGAACACCTCTTAATCTTTAGATAAGTTACTATTGTTTTATAGGCATCATACTCCAACTGTATTGATTTAAATGTTGTTTATGAATGTGCAACGAAGCACGTTGGTTTACCTAATATCAATATATTAGTTTCTATTGAATAGCTTGTTAGTAATGCTGATGTTTATTATATACTCATCATTTATGTGTCCTATCAATTTGTATATATATGTGTGTAAGAAAACATTTTAAAAAATATTTTCCTCTGCATTTATAGAGAAAAGTAAAAATTTAGTAAAAAAGCATGAGGTAAGCAGAAAAGAAGACAGACAAAATGTCTGCTGTAGAGTTACATAATGTATGTCATCTTTGACACATGGCTAATATACAAACTCATTCACACAATATTATTGACACCTTACATCAATTTAACAAACAATCACCTTTATGGTAAAGTGACCTATCCCACCCCTACCCTTCTCGTTAAATGTTCTCCCTATAATTGTATTATTTTCATATTTAAAACAATAAATAACAATATGATATATACTAAAAAAACGGGTAAGCAGAGAAAAGTTTATTAAATATATATACGTAAAGGGTTCATTTCACCATTATGGTAAAGTGAAGGGCCCCTGCCCCACCCTGATTTTCTCTACCCCAGACTTAATTTCTGTGATTTTCATATTCAGGACATCAAACTGATGTAATCTAAACCAGATTGGTTTAAAAAAGTAAAATAGAAAAAAAAAAAATGCTAAAACCCTTCATTTCAACATTATGGTAAAGTGAAGGGCCCCCTGGCCCACCCTGATTTTCTCTACCACAGGCATAATTTTTGTGATTTTCATATTCAGGACATCAAACTGATGTAACCTTAATGGATTTGGTTTAAAAAGTGAAATAGATTTTTTTTTTGCCAAAACCCTTCATTTCACCATTATGGTAAAGTGAATTGCGCCCCTGCCCCAGCCTAAATTTCTCTACCCCAGGCATAATTTTGTGATTTTCATATTCAAGACATCAAACTGATGTAATCTAAATGGATTTGGTTTAAAAAAGTAAAATAGATTTTTTTTGCTAAAACCCTTCATTTCACCATTATGGTAGAGTGAAGGATACCTGCCCCACCCTGGTTTTCTCTACCACAGGCATAATTTCTGTGATTTTCATATTCAGGACATCAAACTGATGTAATCTGAACCAGATTTGGTTTAAAAAAGTAAAATAGATTTTTTTTGCTAACACCCTTCATTTCACCATTATGGTAAAGTGAAGGGTCCCTGGCCCACCCTGAATATCTCTACCCCAGACTTAATTTTTGTGATTTTCATATTCAGGACATCAAACTGAAGTAAAGTAAAACAGATTTGGTTTAAAAAAGTGAAATAGAAAAAAATGCTAAGACCCTTCATTTCACCATTATGGTAAAGTGAAGCGCCCCTGCCCCACCCTGATTTTCTCTACCCCAGGCATTTTTTTGTGATTTTCATATTCAGGACATCAAACTGATGTAACCTAAATGGATTTGGTTTAAAAAGTAAAATAGATTTTTTTTTGCTAAAACCCTTCATTTCACCATTATGGTAAAGTAAAGGGCCACTACCCCACCCTGATTTTCTCTACCCCTGACTTAAAATTTGTCATTTCAGATAGAATACATCAAATTGAAGTAAACTTAAAGAAAAAGAATGGAAAAAAGTTGTCAGAATAGAAATCGTTGGAACCTTTCATTTCACCATGTGGCGGTTCATATCTACCTGATGCAGTTAATGACGTGATATAGATTTCATTTCATCAGATGTACGTACATTGCCTGTGTGATCCAATAAAGCATGAAAATAAAGCCCCAATCCATACCTTTAGCCGTTACCGATATACATTACTAGTAAACAAGCTCTTCGAGAGGTATCATTACATTTTAAGTCGCCTGGTAACGCCATCTGGGTGGGAGAGGCTTGTTTTTGTGTCATTAATATTTACACATATATATACCAACTATATCTGAGACGTAGGCGTGCTCTACGCTGGTATAGTTAGGTGGTCCAGTGGGACTTCCGGACAGATTATTATTGTCTGCTATTATCGCAATAACCCTGTGTCAGTACTTAGCTACGTCTTTAACGTGTATTAAAGTTAGATGAATTTGAAAGTGACAAATTTAGGAAATTGCAACAAAAGGAGTATGCCAGTAGTAACATGTGTTTATCTGTGATGGTCCGGTATACACATGTACAATATCGGGCACCTCTTTGCGTTATTCGTAAAAAAGAAATCTATTATAAAACAGGCCAAAAAAACCATATTGTCAACGCACGAGGACGACAATGGACCCCAATGAAAACAGGAGAGGAACACTACAGGGACCGAGAACAATCGAAAGGGAAAATGAAAAGTGATTGTTTCAATTCATTGACTATACAGATAGAACGTCAGCCTCTAAAGTGCAATAAGTTATATACAGGACATCCACCATGGCAAGCTGGTAAGACAAATAATTAAATAAAACAAGGACACCAAATCTGAATTGAATATGGCCGTTTATTACAACAAGAGGCCCAGGCAAACTTTGTTGGCTCCATCTGTTGAAACTACCAGCAAAATATTATTATAAGATTCTATGCTTTTTGATTCTTCTTCAGAAGTTGCTTGACATATTTTTCCCTGTGATCTTGTAAGTAGGTCAATGTCATTTTCCTTCTCAAATTGGTAAGCTCTATTCCAAAATGCTACCAGCCAAATCTTATGAATCCATTCCTTTTAGTTCTCAAGAACAAATCCATTAAAATGTTGTTGACCTCTGTGACCTCTAAAGTAGGTTGAGGTCATTTTCATTTGCAAACTTTGGTGAGCTCTATCCCGGGAAGTCACCAGCCAAATATTAAAATTTTATGCCTTTTAATTCTTCAGAAGAAGCTGTTTGAACTGTTTGACATATTTGAACGCTGTGACCTTGAAAGTAGGTCAAGGTCATTTTCATTCGCAAACTTTGTTTGGCTCTTTCCCAGGAAGCCACCTGCCAAATATTAAGATTTTATAACTACCAGTTCTTCAGAAGAAGTCGTTTAAAGTGTTTGACATATCTGCCTCATGTGACCTTAAAAGAAGGTCAAGGTCATTTTCATTCTCAAACTTTGTTCGGCTCTTTCCTAGGAAGCTACAAGCCAAATATAGAGATTATATACCTTTCAGTTCTTCAGAAGAAGTCGTTTGAAGTGTCTGACACATTTGACTCCTGTGACCTTGAAAGAAGGTCAAGGTCATTTTCATTCTCAAACTTTGTCGGGCTCTATCCAAGGAAGCCATCAAT
Source organism: Mizuhopecten yessoensis (assembly GCF_002113885.1). Classification (NCBI taxonomy): domain Eukaryota; kingdom Metazoa; phylum Mollusca; class Bivalvia; order Pectinida; family Pectinidae; genus Mizuhopecten; species Mizuhopecten yessoensis. Next base: position 11,177 of record NW_018479896.1, on the reverse strand, counting down.
CAAAAATAAAGATTCTATACCTTTCAGTTCTTCAGAAGAAGTCATTTGAAGCTTTTGACATATATGACCCCTGTGACCTTGAAAGTAGGTCAAACTAGTTTTCATTCTCAAACTTTGTTGGGCTCTATCCCAGGAAGCCACCAGCCAAATATAAAGATTATATACCTTTCAGTTCTTCAGAAGAAGTCGTTTGAAGTGTTTGACACATTTGACCCCTGTGACCTTGAAAGAAGGTCAAGGTAATTTTCATTCTCAAACTTTGTTGGGCTCCATCCAAGGAAGCCATCAGCCAAATATGAAGATTCTATACCTTTTAGTTCTTTAGAAGAAGTCGTTTGAAGTTTTTGACATATTTGACCCCTGTGACCTTGAAAACAGGTCAAGGTCATTTTCGTTCTCAAACTTTGTAGGGCTCCTACCAACGAAGCTTTCAGCCAAATATCATGACTCTAGGCCTGTCCGTTCTTCAGAAGAAGTTGTATAAAGGAAAAGTTGACGGACGAGGACGGACGGACGGACGACGGACGGACGACGGACGCCGCGCCACGGCATAAGCTCACTTGGCACTTCGTGCCAGGTGAGCTAATAAACGACGGTTGTAATGACGTTCACATTTTGTCATATAAATAGACCCAAAAAGTCTTAGATGGGGGTCCTATTCCGCCATACACAATATAATTGATGCAATATTAATGCTAGTTGTAATACATAATTTTTACACACAAATACATGATATAACATCGATACATTACTTTACAATCGCATAAGAAAATGTTGTACACCAATACATAAAGTTGTGCACATTCAGAAAATTCTAACAAGAAAGGAGGATAGTAGGGGATGGTGGTGGGTAAAGTTTATCTTGTATATACTTAAATCTGTGATCAGATAAAACAATACAAAACTTTACAAGTTGAAATAAAATTGACCTTGACCGTACGAACCTTGTTCCGCCATCTTCTTTTATCAGCTTCTGAATTGGAGCTGCTGCGTCATTTGTATTTATAGTGATCTAATTTTAGCAACATATCAATGCGCGCATGTAACCTGTCGGACCGCATCACTCATACCCCAACATACCTCCTTCCGCAAATAAAAATAGTTATGTAAAAGCATGGAAGTCTGACTGCATAAATTACATTAAAACAAGTTTTAATTTGTTTATATAACGTCAGGTCAAAACTTGGCAATATTTATCGTAAATGTACATCGATTTACAATTGAAAAGAATAATTCAGAAATTCATATATTATGTAAATACATTTTGAACCAAAAAGATATTTGTTCAAGAACAGATGAATAAATATTGTTAATAATATATGAAAAGATTAAATTTCTAATATCCCATTAAAACTGATAATCCTCATAAATACACAAACGTTGTATAGGTCGATGTACTGGTGATACGGCGTGTACATAGGTCTGCCACCACGTCTATCTATCCTTCCGTTACAGGCTGTCTGTTATATCAGGACTTCCGGGATTAATGTCAACTGCTACACAACCTAACAACAGGACATTTCTGAGGATGTCAATAAAGACTATAGGCAAGTTACACGGTCACCATCATGTTAAAGCAATATCAAGGTCGATGTTTTTTATTATGCTTGTTAGTGTGTCTTGGTTTGATTACGCCGGTTCCCGGTGTTAAGACGTGACGTGGATTTGATAAAGAATCAGAAGACGTCTAACCGTTCCAGAACACCTGGCCTTATTTTCCTTGTAAACTTCAAACGTCTTCATACAAATCTATCTTTCTATTTATGTTTTGCTTTTATTTTATTCACTTAAAATCGAAACACTGTTCTATTTCCATTTCGGCATTTTTTTCTCTCTTCTTTTCCACGTATGCCACTTGTTTAAATACAGAATACTGAATCCCTGAAAACATCTTGTTATTACCGAGACAGCCTTACTTCAGTCTCGATTAAGAATTTTGGGGAAAATGTTCAATATCACCTCGGTTTCAAATAAATGAGGAAATGACACTACAACATTTATTCATAAATACTTGTATTACGTAACGCCGATCCAATTAAAAACTCTTCATTCAAATTGTATATATAGGTATACCTTAGCAACAGTCACGGTATTCAATGTATCCGAATGTACTGTGTGACCTTCGGGTTACTTTGTGAATTTCCATTAATAATGCATTAGAGGGACTAGAATGACATGTCTTTGTTGACGCACCTGTTTGTTGTAGCGACACCAGGAAAGGCTGTACAGACAAACACACAGGTACAGGCAGTACATTGTACGAATGACGTAGTACGTTTTTTTAGTCTTTTGACCGATACTAACGATTTGGTGTTAGAGACAGCAGTATCTAATATAAATGGTGGGAAAATCAATTACTCTATGCATTTTTAACTGCTGTGTTATTACGGAAGTCGAGGTCGCTTGATGTAGAAATTGTCGACAAGTGACATGAACACTTCTTGTGAGATCGCGGAAAAACCTGTTTTCATGTATAAGACCATTGGAGGGCCAGATTATATAAGCTATTGTGATTTCTGATATGGACGAAGTTAAAACAGTTATTGTCGTTACACATGTAATACTGTGTCATATTAAACTATCCATACGATACAGCTGTTAACCAAGAGACGAGGTAGTTATATTTAGTAGGCAGAAACAGTAAGTGAGTGGCTGAAATACGACAATGTCTCCGACAGAACCAAAGTAATTATCTGCCAGTAAGTTAGTAGTAGTGGAGAACACAAGTACGGGTCTTATAAGAAGATAATCTCGAATCAAGATTAAACATCATCGTTTTAGGACTGCAGCACGCAAAGTTGAAACCATTGATTCTGTGCTCTTACAAATGTAGCATAATGCTACTGTAACACGAAAACTTCACTCAACTCACACGTATTATCATATCAGGTCTTAGATCTTAGCCTAATTCTACTGTAACACGAAAACCTCACTCAACACACACGTATTATCATATCAGGTCTAAGATCTTAGCATAATTCTACTGTAACACGAAAACTTCACTCAACTCACACATATTATCATATCAGGTCTTAGATCTTAGCATAATGCTACTGTAACACGAAAACTTCACTCAACTCGCACGTATCATCATATCAGGTCTTAGATCTTAGCATAATTCTACTGTGACACGAAAACCTCACTACACTCACACGGATTATCATATCAGGTCTTAGATCTTAGCATAATGCTACTGTAACACGAAAACTTCACTCAACTCGCACGTATTATCATATCAGGTCTTAGATTTTAGCATAATTCTACTGTACCACGAAAACCTCACTACACTCACACGTATTATCATATCAGGTCTTAGATTTTAGCATAATTCTACTGTACCACGAAAACCTCACTACACTCACACGTATTCTCATATCAGGTCTTAGATCTTAGCATAATGCTACTGTAACACGAAAACATCACTACACCCACCCGTATTATCATATCAGGTCTTGGACAAGACAAGAAAATACAAAAAGAAGGGTGTCATCTTGATTGTTTGTGACTGTGACCGATAGGTTTTATTGTTATTATTATTATCATTGTTTTGTATACTTGAGATTAAGCGATTATGATATGACGTTAAATTTAAGCCATCTCGTAGAATATTCCGAGATATCAGGGGGTGAATCAGATGAACAGGTTTTTGAATTTCTCACTTAAAAACAACAAAACAGCTTCTTGTTATTTTTAACCTTTTCTCTTGATTATTATTGTTGATAGCCACCAAAAACATCAAATCAGTACCCAACATTTTTGTTATTACTAGTTTTGAGAATTTGGAAATATGTGTAAAAATAAAGATGTTGAAGTCAATGCGAAAGGTATTAGAATAACAACTTTTGACATTTTGAAATAAATATTGTAGAGATGATGTAATAAAAAGTGTTTCTGTAATATTCGGGAGATTAATTGTGTAATTCCAGGTCGATCTTACCGCACTTTAGTACCACTTAATACTATAAACTGCTACATGAGTCGCTATTGTCAGGTCTTTTGAAAAGAAATGTTTGGCACAGGAATCATTTAAAAGACTTTACAGATGTTATAATCGTTGTTTGATTATTGCTGGAGTACAATACATTCAGTAATACTAATACTTCACACAAGCCAGATAAGTCAGTTATGTTATTTTTGTTCAACTGGTAAAAACATTAGACCATTGTATATATCTAAACCCTGACCTATATTGGTATAACAGCGCCTTGACAAGCAGTATTAACCCCGATTGCAATGTTTTCCTAGCGTCGCCATAACAGAGGAAGTGTTTATGGATTTTCTATTTAAGGTGAGTACATTACTTAGAAATATAACCACGACACATCTCACCTTATATGCACTTGACTGATATGAGAATAATAAATTCTCTCCAAGTACATACGTACGTATGCCTCTGTCGGTAGTGAAGGCTGACTGAAATCAGAGAAGAGGTTTTCGACAGTTGGACGACAAGAGAAAACAACACAAAGAAATGTCTTGTTTCACATAGTTTTTGTACCGTTGTACACTTTTCCCTGGTCCAAAAAGATCGTAGCTTTCATAACATTTTTACCATGTTTTGCTTTTCTATGTAACATTACGATATACAAATTATATTTTTATATTAAATATATTGTTATATTTTTTTTTGCATATTGCTGTACAAATGCAATGGAAAAACGTAACCTCTGAAGTGCACCGAGTGTGACAACTTACAATGTGATAGGGCTGGAATCCGCACAAAACCGAGTGTGACAACTTACAATGTGATAGGGCTGGAATCACATACAAAACCGAGTGTAACAATGTGATAGGGCTGGAATCACATACAAGCTTAAGATGTCTTCATCTCTTGGAACGCATGTCATTCATATTTAATCCACTAAATCAAAACAATTTTAAGAACGTATATTTAACGGTCCTAAACCAACCAGGGGCACATTTACAAAAATACGTACATTTCCATTCCTTTTTTTTCCCAAAAGAATGTTCAATACAGTGACAATAATAATGGATCACTAATTTATTCAGATCATATAATAACCTATTTGTCACCAATCATCTATCATATCACCACTCATACCATACAAATTATGCAAAAAGAAATTTGTATCACTAGAGACTGCATATGGATAGGTACATGTATTATTTCATTTAATATCACACTGTATTGCTATAGGGAAGAAAGAAGGATAAAAGGAAAGAAGAAGAAGCTGGAAAGAAGAAAGAAAAAAAAGAAAGAACAGAACAAGCATGTCAGGGAAGCAAGTCAAAACAGAGCTAGATACTAATGAAAGTAAAGTAACAGAATCGTAACTGAATAATTAGAATATCAGCCTAAATCATGTTAGGTTTTAGGCAAAATCAACTAATTTCATCCATTTCTTGCTTTCATTTAGAAAAAATTGTAGACAAGGATCACTTTTACCATATGAAATGCATTTTTGAACCACATCGTTTTCTTTTATTACATTAGTTAGAACCATAACAGAGAGAGTACCATGTATAGTTCTGGTTCTGTAGATATAGGATTTGATTAGAAGAAGAATTTCATTATCAATGCGATTGTAAATGCCGGTGTTATTTACCAAACCAAATAACAATGTTTCTTTATTAATAGGTAATGTAATTGTTAGTGCATTTAACAACCTTTCAAAACTTGCCAGAAAATTCTGAACCTCATCACATTCCCAGAACATATGCACGATTGTCTCCCTTTCTCTATTACAGAAATTACAATTAGGATTGTTTGATAAGCCTATTTTATGTGCATAAGAGTTAGTTGTTAGAATATAGTGGTTAACCTTAAATTGTAGCTAACGGAGTGTAGAATTTTGAGTTGATCGAAAAGGAATACTGTAAAAAAAAATCCATTTATCTTCATTATAGTCAAAGATATTCCCCCATTTTTGCTGACCAGTTATGTTAATATTATTTTTCAGGAGTAAACGGTAGAATTCCTACGACCCATTTTTCTTTCTTTAGGATTAGCTCAAGATAAAGAGAAATAATCAGTAACGTCAATGTTCTACGTGGAGATGTAAAAGGCCTCAAGTATTTCTTAATACTTTGGATTACGCCATAATACTGTAAATAATTTGTTATTGTACCAAACACAGTACAGAATTCATTAAAATTATAAAAGGAGAAAGTTCTATTGTCTTTTATTAAGTCATTCACTATTCTAATTCCTGCATCGAACCATTTTTTTTTGTAGAAAATTGGTTGGTTATTAACAACATTGTTTTTGTTAAACAGTTTTTGGTACATACAGTAACTTCCCCTTATTTCCGTTTCTGATATATCTGTAGGAGGGAGGGCACTTAGTCCTCGGGCTGACCGTGTTGTGATCGGGGCTCTAGTTCCGTTTCAATTTTATTCCCAGAACACTGTTGCTGATTTTTCTTTCAAAGTTCATCTTTATTATTGATGAAAGTTCCGGAAGTCGGTGTGAACAAAACCATACTTCGAATTCAAACTAAAAAGAAAATTTAGACAAAATATGTTACCAGGATATTTTAAGCACCCCAAATGGCACACAATGATCATATCTTTCTTTTTTTGAGTGTCATGGTACACCACTATACACAACGGTACACCAAGGTACACTACGGTACACCACGATACACCGCTAAACACCACTAGACACCACGATACACCTAGGTAAACCAGGGTACACCAGGGTACATCAGGGTACACCAGGGTAATCACTATACACAACGGTACACAACGGTACACCAAGGTACACCACGGTACACCGCTAAATACCACTAAACACCACGATACACCTAGGTAAACCAGGGTACACAAGGGTACATCAGCGTACACCAAGGTACACCACGACACACAACGGTACACCAAGGTACACCAAGGTACACCAAGGTACACAACGGTACACAACGGTACACCAAGGTACACTACGGTGCACCATGTTACACCGCTTAACACCACTAAACACCTAGGTAAACCAGGGTACACCAGGGTACATCAGGGTACACCAGGGTATCTCAATATACACAACGGTACACAACGGTACACCACTAAACACCACTAAACACCACGATACACCTAGGTAAACCAGGGTACACAAGGGTACATCAGCGTACACCAAGGTACACCACTATACACAACGGTACACAACGGTACACCAAGGTACACCACGATACACCGCTAAACACCACTAAACACCACGATACACCTAGGTTAACCAGGGTACACAAGGGTACATCAGCGTACACCAAGGTACACCACGACACACAACGGTACACAACGGTACACCAAGGTACACCATGATACACCTATGTAAACCAGGGTACATCAACGTTGTTGAGAGTATAGATATCGTCAGACACCCACGTTGTTGAGAGTATAGATATCGTCGGACACCAACGTTGTTGAGAGTATAGATATCATCGGATACCAACGTTGTTGAGAGTATAGATATCGTCAGATACCCACGTCGTTGAGAGTTATCGTCAGATACCCACGTTGTTGAGAGTATAAATCTCGTCGGTAACCCACGTTGTTGAGAGTATAGATATCGTCAGATACCACCGTTGTTGAGAGTATAGATATCGTCAGATACCCACGTTGTTGAGAGTGTAAATATCGTCAGATACCCACGTCGTTGAGAGTATAGATAGCGTCGGTAACCAACGTTGTTGAGAGTATAGATAGCGTCGGTAACCCACGTTGTTGAGAGTATAGATATCGTCAGATACCCCCGTTGTTGAGAGTATAGATATCGTCAGATGCCCACGTTGTTGAGAGTATAAATATCGTCAGATTCCCACGTTGTTGAGAGTATAGATAGCGTCGGTAGCCCACGTTGTTGAGAGTATAGATATCGTCAGATACCACCGTTGTTGAGAGTATAGATATCGTCAGATACCCCCGTTGTTGAGAGTATAGATATCGTCAGATACCCCCGTTGTTGAGAGTATAGATATCGTCAGATACCCACGTCGTTGAGAGTTATCGTCAGATACCCACGTTGTTGAGAGTATGAATATCGTCAGATACCCACGTTGTTGAGAGTATAAATGTCGTCAGATACCCACGTTGTTGAGAGTATAGATAGCGTCGGTATCCACCGTTGTTTAGAGTATAGATAGCGTCGGTAACCCACGTTGTTGAGGGTATAGACATCTTCAGATACCCACGTTGTTGAGGGTATAGACATCTTCAGATACCTACGTTGTTGGGGGTATAGATAGCGTCGGTAACCCACGTTGTTGAGAGTATAAATATCGTCAGATACCCACGTTGTTGAGAGTAAAGCTATCGTCAGATACCCACGTTGTTGAGAGTATAGATAGCGTCGGTAACCCACGTTGTTGAGGGTATAGATATCGTCGGTAACCCACGTTGTTGAGAGTATATATATCGTCAGATACCCACGTTGTTGAGAGTATAAATATCGTCAGATACCCACGTTGTTGAGAGTATAGATAGCGTCGGTAACCCACGTTGTTGAGGGTATAGATAGCGTCGGTAACCCACGTTTGGCTTTTTTTCCAGATGAGTTAGTTTATAAAATGAACATGAATCCAAAAAAGAACTCATAAAAGAAATAAGGCGATTTGAAAATCTAATAAATAAACGACACGCACAGATTTATTTTAATTCTCTCCCGAAGAGGTATTACTCGTTTTGTCCAGAGTGTCATGTCGTGTTAAGTGTACTGAACCCATTTCATTCCTTGAAGCTATTCTGGATCATTAGAGCCCGACATTATACTACGCCCATTGTTTGCGTTTTTCTATTATCCATATCAGAAATATTTACTTTTGTTGTTAATATATCATATTTCTATTCCAGCTTTATTGGATATCTTGTAATTTTAACCACGATACTGATAAACAGCGTGGGACATAATTGTATATGATCGAACGTAAATATAATCCAAAATAAATATATAAGGTTCTACGTTAGACGTGTTTAGAATGCAGTTCGACTTCAAATCAATTTCGACATTTGATAGCCGTTTTTAAAGCTAGAAACTAATAAATACGAAGCTTATCTAAAACCACTGGTAAAAATCACAAACGAGTATTCGATTATAATTTATTTGATGGAATACACACAGCTATTAGGAGAACGCTTACATAATATAAGCGATTTGTTTGCGACACTTTGAGTATACTAGTGTTTACACGAGCGATTATACTATTAGTTGTTAAGGTTTGTGTCTCTCGGCCCTTTTGGCCTGTTGCCTGTTTGAATGTCATATTTGCCGACCCCAGGAAGTATGTGACGCAGAAGAGGGAAAAATAGCCTATGGTACTGTAGTTGAAATACAATAATAAAAAAGGAGTACTTTGGCCTATGTGAGAAGCAATGAATGTTATAATGGTTTGTGACGTTGTGTTTCGCTGATAATGATGTCCTTTTGATAGTATAAAGGTACCCCTCCACTGTATACTTTTTGTGACTTTATGATTGTATCTCCCCATTCCACACATATTAGCAATGTTACCATTGTCCACAGCACAGTGTGTCCCATTTTCATGGTGATTTGGTCATGGTTGACCAGGATAGGAGAGCAGTAATGTGGTATAAAATAGTCGGGACTTATTTACACTCTTAGGTATTATAGGACATTTAAAAAAGCATACTGTCCCGATTTTCAGTTATGGTTGAAGTTTGATCATCACGATCTTCTTGTTACTGTGACTCTATACGTATTAGTTCGGTAGTAGGATTCGTCTATCGGTACGCCCTATAACTCGATAGTGACCGGACCAGAGAATAAATATTTTACAGAAGAAAAGGCTGATCAGGTTCTGTAAATTTGAAACCCGTCCATTTCACGGTTTGTTGGAAGGGAGATAACTCCAATATAAAATTTGGATAATGTTCACTTACGTCGAAGATAAGTAACTTCACCTAATGCCCAGTTCACATATAGGGGACACATTAGCGGTACTTTAAAGGTAATAAGATTCTGAAATGTTCCGAAACATATGTATACAGCAAAAGGGGAAAGTTGTCTTTAAAACCCGGTACATTATTATAAAATACAAATTTTGTTTACGGCATATGATTTATTATTTCAATGTAGTGTTTCATGTAAACCAGGCCAGAATTAACTCCAGTAACAAGAAAACAGTTTCTGTCAATCAGTGATTTCTTTAGTAAATAAATAGATAATTTTTTATAGTGAGAGGAATGTCATCATGCACACTGCCATGTTAAAGTATTAATTTAGACTTGGCTGTCGTTCAATAACTTGACAATATAATAAAAAATTATGTACTTACATCAGATAAGAAAAACTGTCACTATTATGTTAATTTGTTTTCCAGATAATTCTGTTTCAATTTATATTACCAGACAAAGTAAAAAAGCCAATATGCAGGAGTGAAGACATGTTGGATTATTAGGAGTAATAGTCAGTTACAGCAAAACCTGTGTCATAACACTATGAGGTGAGCACTGAATGTATTTCTCATATCGTTGTATGTTTCAATAAATATCAATCAAGCAAAAAAATAACATGCCCTTAGAATAATTAGCTGCACTTTTGAACCTCAGATAGTCTGATTGTTATTTCTATAATTAAACTGTATGGTAGGTTTAGCTGTTAAGGGGTCCTATTTTTCTATGAACCATTACTCGGTAGTCGTGACCGAAGGGTTGCGGGTTCGCGCCACGGCACGGCAATGTGTTGTATCTTTGAGCAAGATACTTTACTCCGCTTGTTCCAGTCTACTCAGCTGTAAATGAGGTCGTGGTTGGGCAGTGCAAGAATTGTTGAATGCTAGCTGTTAGCGCCGAACTGGCAGCTCCGGCTGTATGCTCCCCAGGGAGTTGAGAAATGTATTGGCTGGTTGCAAAGGCCCTATAACCACGGATAATAATTTGTGAACCGCTTTGAGACGACCTACGGACTAGGATGTGATAAAGCGGTATATAAGAACCTCCAATTATTTATTATTATTAACACAGTCCGAGTTAACCATAATGTTTTTTTTTGTTAAGAGTCATTTCTCCTTGACTGTTTTGTTTTTGACAAAGCTAAATATATACAATTCAAACATAATTTCTCTCCAATAACAGAACCTGAGAGGAGAAATTACCAAACTTTTTAGGTATACATAATATTCACTATGAAGATAAATTACCCATGCATGTATACATAGAAATGTAGTTTTCTGTATTTACCCTGTGCAGGTTTGACAATACCTTCTATATTT